>NC_046657.1:79252835-79253513 GCF_010883055.1 Belonocnema kinseyi | reverse complement strand
GTGTCGTATATACAATGTAGTGGTCCTAGGGGAGGATTTTTTTATGCGGACACCCAATACGCTATATTCCTCTTGAGGGTGCATGTGTGTGTGTTTGTGTGTGTGTGTGTGTGTAATGAAGCGACAGCCAATACGCATCCTGAAGAGAGACCATCTGCGCTTTGCTTATACGAAAGGATACTTATAACGGTTTCCCTGAATTTCTCGAAAAATGAAAAGAAATCAAATCAACGCCTTGTATCTTCGAAATATCACACTAATCAATTTCAGTCTAACTTCTAATAAATGTTATACCTTCGATTTCTCTCTGCTTCACTAATATTCAAAGCCTTCTATCTCTGAAATTACTATACCAATCAAGTTGAATTACCTTCCATTATTTTAGTCACCTCATTGGTTATCCATAACACCCTTAATAGTTACCCTTAAACCCTTTCTTGAAAAGTCATCAGCCTTCAAACAAACAAAGAACAAAGCCACTTTCCCCTACTCTATAACAAGTATACGAGTATCAGTTAAATAAATTTTCACTCGTTAAAACCTCAATTAGACAATCCTCAGCTCTTCCACAATAATTTCCTCCGGATGGATTTCTTGAGCAGCACCTTTTAACGACCTCAGTGCCGATAACTCAACAACTTTTGTATCCAGCAAAAACCCCAACCAAGTGCACCCCCC
>NC_046657.1:79237227-79252735 GCF_010883055.1 Belonocnema kinseyi | reverse complement strand
CCCCCCCCCCCCCCCATTCTCTAACTTCTCTTTACTCACTCAGGCAAGTAAGTAAACTGCTTGTTCCAAAGCATTGACCTTCCATTTTCGAAACAATATTCTACTGTAATTTTATTACTTTGATTCATATTGATAGGATCGTAAAGCAAAAAAATATGATACTGATAAATTTTCGTTCTATTATCTCCTCTCCTCTTAAGGGCATTTACCATACTGTCAAGTGACCAGCTCTTTTTAACGAACTTTCTATACAATAATGAGACAAATTAATTTTCTATACCAGACTGAAGTTCGTCTTTCGTTTCTTTACGCCTGTTTTGTATTTGAAATTTCATTAGAAATAAAATAATAAGGCAAACTAATTTTCTATACCACACAGATGCTCGTCTTTCTTTTATGTCTGCATAAGTTTTAAATATTCATTGTTTATGAACTAATAAGGGAAACTAATTTTCTATACCAGCAGACGATCGTTTTTCCCTCCTTTACGCCTCTTCAGTATTGAATATTTATTCGACGTTTTAGTTTATGATTAATTTAGTTTTAAAGAATTGGTCACGTGACAGTATGGTAAATGCCCTTAATAAGTATTTTGCTCTATAAAAATGACGCCCTATTTAGGCCTAGATATTAACCTTAAATGCCTGGCAGATTTTGAAAATTGAAATATTTTTCTCACCATGTACAAGGGCGCCCTCAAGCGTTTTTTTCTCTTTTGAAACCCTTTAATTAAAAGTTTTAGTAAATAATACCAAAGGACACTCATGCGAAATACAATCGACCCACGAGTGCTCTTAACTTCGAATCGCGTGCACGTGTCCTCGCCCCGAGTTTAGAAAGCTCTCGGCATTGACCGTCGTTCCTAATCGAGACATACACTTATCGCATTTATTTAGGCTTCATGGAACCCTAAAATACACCATAGAATTTTACTTTATGAAAAAGTATCTATATTCCATTCTTCAATTTCAGTTCTTCAGCTCGTTATATTTCGCTTCACCTTAAAACAATCTTCAGATTCTCCTATCTCAAAAACGACTTATACAATCAGTAGAAGTCCATCCAAATTTGCTTCATCCGCTTTCCCAAACGCCCTATATCCCTAGGACCAATAGTTTCTGAGATATCAGCCTCACATTGACTTGGCGAAACTAATCACTAAAGACGAACGAATCTCGTACATTTTGAATAGGAATAATGTAATTACAGATTTCATTAATACAAGGAGTGAATGAAATAAAAAAGATAGGCGGAAGCTGAGCCCCAGGACACATTACGTAATATGGAGATCGATCGCTCTTCCACAGTGGGATACCAAAGTAGTCGCGGACATTGCACACAATCTTGAGGCGCGAGACGTGCGCTAGGAGGTCCGCCGACTCGATTCTCGCCGTTGCGTGAGCGAGTACGTGTGAAACTGGTTTTTGGTCCTTGATGATGATGATGATGATGATTTGGTCCTACCGGCCTTTCGGCCATCCGTCTGTCCGTTTGTACCTGCCTGCTATCCTACAGCCTCCGCATCAGCAGCTGGTAGGTGCCTGGGAATTCTTGATTCTTTATCTCCCCAATTATACAATCCTCTTTCTAATTGGTCGACCTATAGCGGCGCTACCCCTGCGCCCGGGTAGTACCATTCTTCAAGCCAGACCGCTTCGTCCCTCGATTTCACGCGCTCCTAGCTCCACTATCGATTCCAACTCACTCTTCGCTCCTGCTATTACAAGATTTTTATTTAATCTAACCACTCGGTCAATCTCAATATCTGATTATCATTGAAATTAAGAGTTTTTGAGGTTAGAAGTCATTTGTGATGAAAATACACACAGGGGGGGTTTCTTGCCATCGAGGAGGTCGGCCATGCCAAAAATGAGCTGTGTATCTTATTTTCTGAAGTTTTTATGGACATTCATATTCACGAGCTGGTGATTTTTGGGCCTTATCTGCACTATCATACATCGTGATGTTAAGTTGAGACTTTCTAAAATTCACAACAACACCCCTTTCCTCTAAAAGTATCTGATTCAAAAAAGGACCTATAAAAATAAAGAAGCAATACAATAGGAATTGTCTCCAAAATTGTTATTAATAATCGTCTAAAGGCCCCTGCACGCGACTGATCGATTGTTATCACAAATCTGTCCCCGAAACGAGTCCCACAAAAGCATCACCACAAGATCTTTATTTATACAGGGTCCTGTTCTTTTCTGGCGACCCTTTTCCATTTTCCAAGCACGTGGGGCCTCGTGCGTGTTAACGGGGTTCGATTGGAGGGGGTAAGGTCCCATATGAAAGGGGGAGGGGAGCTCCATCGGCCTTGTGTCTCGACGTCCTCCACCCGATGCTCAACGAGCGTAAAACTTGCAAAGAGAGCGGAAAAAATACCCGCAAGACTGCATAACACATTTACGAGATCACTCGTAAGTTGATAGTGAGAGCAAAAAAAAATTAACTCGATATACATGCCACGCGAGAAGAAATAAATACTTTTACAGTCGTCTCAATTCGGCCTTCAAACGGTTCGAATACTGCATTTGGTGACGTTATTTATCGTCTTCTCATTCTTTTTTAGCATTTCTTAAACTTTTTTTGTAGTAGCATTTATTCGATATAAAAAAATCCAATTTTTTGGAATTTGGGTGGCTTTTCGTGAAGCATCCGGTGTTTCCTCGATCCTATGACGGATGAGGTCCTTGTGTGAGGCCTAGGTCCTAGGATATAAGTGCTTTTTTTCAATCGGGAAGAGGGCGCAATTTCAATGGACCGAAGATCCCGTAATCTGTGATTCTTAGCCCGGCATCGTGCCATCGACAATTTCTCGACTAAGTAGGCCTTTCAGCAGGCCCCAAAGAAGGGCCTTAATCCACTTTGATGTAAACCTTCAGCTAGAGCGTGTCCATATAATATAAAAAATATATATCTAATATATATCAAACATGGGATCGAAAAGTCTTGAACCGGAAGTTGCCCCCCTATTTTTGGCAATTTCCTCAAGTTGGACTTGGCTACTTAAATTAAGGGGATGCTTCTTGGCACCGGAGAGTAAACGTCAACAGGTTGTCGTTGAAGAGATTCCGTTCAAGGTCGTGGACCTTGACGCAAACTAGCTTTGAATTTAACTACGTTACTCCCATTTCGGTACTCAAGTTACCTCCTCTGTCAAGGTCAAGGCCCAAAATGTTTGTAAATAAAGAGTTATTTTAGTTATATCAAAATTAATCTTTCATGTCTGATATCTCTGGAAGTATTAGTTCCATCTTAGGATATGGGATGTATTCTGGATAGACAATGAGATGACTTACACAATAGAAGTCAATTTATATTAATCACTATTTTAGTTTTCGAAATATCTCAATAGCCTTTTGAAATTAGTATTGCTTCTAAAGTACATTTATTAAATTAGACTTAAGTTTTGAAAGGGATAATTTCGACTAGCGCCGAGTGAAATTAATCACCAGTCTACAGTAGCTTATCTTTTTTTCTTAGTCGGACCCGGAACAAGACCCAAAATGGGAGGAAGAAGGTGGGGGAAAAATAGAGAAGGCACTGGCCTCGTTCGCAGTTAAATCGATATAATACGTTCATCCTAATCCCTGAGGCCAAATAAGTCATTCCGTCGCTCTGGACGCGTCCCTGGCTAATCCCAGACATTATGCTTCGCTGAATGCAAATCAAGAATCTAATTGGAAGTCCAGAAGTCATATTTCGGGTTCCAAAATTAGGCTTCTGAATTTTAGTAAAAAATCGGTTCTAATTACATGCCATTACTTTCCTCACATCATGGGCTATTTTGGGCAAGTCTATTAAGTTTTGGAGTTCCATTTTATAGGAGTTAGGACCCAAAAGGTTTTGATACATACTTGTATAAGTCTCAAAAATAAATTAAAGCGTATTTTGAAAAGGCCCAGGTAGTTTTAGATAAGGCACAAAAGTGTCTGGTTATTATATAACAGTAATAAAAATATAAACTTAAAGTATAGCAATATTGATAAGGCCCAAAATATTTTTAGAGTTAAAAACTTTGAAGAATGCGGGCCTGATTTTGGTTGCGGTGCTGACGGCGATGATTGATTTGGTTTTTTAAGACGGGCAGGATGAGGTGGGAGAATGGGCCTTAGTTACGCGGCTGGGATATGAGTCCCATCGTAGCCTGGGGCCAGAACTCGTAAATTCAATTTAAATATTCGTCCGCCTGGACGACCTTAATGACCAGCTATGGGTCGGGAGAACCTAGGAGTCACGCTCAAATCGAGATCGCGTTGTCTGACGAGCGGGCCCTTAATAGAGTTCCCTTTCGAAGCCGCCGATGCATTTGGATGAGTCCCAAAGTGGTGATCGACATCTTCACAATAAAAGATAATAGAGGCCAATCTAAGGAGGGGGGGGGGGGGGGGGGGGTTATTCGATGAGGTGACGAAGAGGATAGGTGATTTCGATTAATTAGTATCTCAATTTACGATTTATGTGGCCCAAAAGTTTGACTAGGAAATTAGAGAAGAAAAATTGCATATTTTGCGACTTATTTTTTGGACTCAATTTAGCCTTTGTTGAATTTTGTGTGAGAATGATGAGAGGCTCGTTATGTTTCAAGGTAGGAATAATACTTGTAGTTTAGACTTGGGAATTTTAGACTTTATAATACGAGTGTCTGGACCCCTTAAGAGTGGCTGAGATTACGTGGGCCGTGCGAACTTGACATCTGCAAGGACACGTTTCGAAAGGAGGAAATAAAAAATGTCGCGCGAGCCGTTAAAGGACGTGCCAAGTCAGCTGTTGGAACTGCCTACCTGTCTCACTTTTTTTTATATCAAGTCTTACGTAAAATATCACATGCAATGGTCTCAATATTCGCAATTAAAATCATTATATCTCAGAATCTTGGATTTGTCGCCAGTTCTGGTTCTTTATCTTTGAAAGAATTAGTCTCACAGGGGAAAATAGGGACCGTTATAGGTAGACAATAAACTGTCGAAAAGAGTAGACAATTTAATCCCAAAAATTAGCTCCCAGATGTATATAGATAACCACATCATGAAAGAATTCCAATCTGCTTCCTCATCAGCAATCCCTTTTTTTTCTCACCTCAAGATTCCTGAATAACCACAGTAGGAATCCTGATCGTGGTTGACCACTGACCCGGTGCCTCTGCTTTTACGTAACGTCAAATCTAGGGATTTTTTTAGCCGAGTTTGCGTGTCGCCAAAACCCTAAATTAAATAATAAGGCCTTAACCCCGAAATTCTTGGGTTTCTTTTCAACAGACCCTAATCGGAATTTCGTGACTAAATAAATTATTCCTGTGGTTTATGAGCAGAGGAGCGGTAGCCAGGAAAAGAGGGGGCAGAAAAGAAAAAGAGAGAGAAGAGAGATAAAAAACATTAAGAATGAGAGAGAGAGAGATCTATGCGGTAGCAAAGTTCCGAGCAAGTCAGGTTTGCCTGGAGGCTAAGTCGTGATAGACAAGGTCAGCCTCTCTCGTGTGCGGCAACTCTGACTATGACTGTGACTGTGACTGCTACTCGCGGCCGGCTCTCGTTTACATTTATTTATTTATTTATAAATATACGCGCACGAACGAACCACCTTGCTCGGTTCCTATATACTAATGGGCCGAGAAAGCGTTCTACGATGAAACCCTTCACCGTTCGTTACGAGCCGCTCGCCTCAATGGCCAGGTAGCGACGTCCCCAACCATTGTTTTTCAGCTCCAAGTCAGCTTCCACTCTAAAAATTCACCTCAATTACGTTTTACGACACGCTGTCCTCTCCACATGCTATACTTTGCAAATAATTGCGATTCTTTAAGAATTTGCGAACAAGATTTAATCGGTATCTTGTTGAAAAACCTGGAAATCAGGGAACAGTCCAGGAATCTCTATAAGAGGCACTTCAAACTTTAAAATAACTGTCAAGTATGATACATTTTTTCACTTTTATTCGATATTGCTTTATTCCGTTTATAGAAGATTAAATTACCAGATTGATATTCTGGTCTTTAATTATTAATTTCCTGGGAAAAGAAGGACTGTTAAAAATTCAACAGTTTTGTTTCAAAAAATTATCATTTTTGTTTGAAATTTCAGCTTTTTTGGTTGAAAATTCCACTCTTTTGGCAGAAAATTAACTTTTTCTTGAAAACTTAAATTTTGATGTTAAAAATTCATCTAAAATCTTTCTTGGTTAAAAGTTCATGTTTTTTTTTTTAATTCGTCTTTTTGGTTTAAAAATTCATCTGTTTCATTAGGAATTTCGTATTATTTAAAAAAAAAGGGCAACTGTTCGGTTGACAATTAATCTTCTTCGGTTTTTGGAGATACAATGATTTTATTGAAAATTCCTCTTTTTTGCACAAATTTGACTGGTTTGCATTTAAATAATTCTTTTTTTTTTGTTGAAATATCTACACTTATATTATTTGTTGAAATCATCTTTTTTTAGTAAACATTGAACTGATTGGTTGAAGGTTAAACCAATTTGTTAAATTGTTTTTTTAGGATTCATTATTTTAGTTGAAAATTAATTTCTTTTGTTGGCAATCATCTCTTTGATTGAGAATTTTAATATTTAACAGATTTTTTGTTGAAAATTCAATTATTGATTTCAGAATTCGATCATTTTATTTAAAACTCATATGTTTTTAAATTCGTCTTTTCTGGTATAAATGTAATTTTCTTGGTTCAAAACTCGTCTTTTCGTGTAAAAATTTGTCTCCTACAACGATTTTTCTACATTTTTCGTTGAGAATTCATTTTTTTTGTTTGAACATCAGGAAATTCTCAAAATTAACTTTTTTTCAGTCAATCTGATTTAAAAAAAAACTCATACTAAATACAAAATATTCGGCAGATTCTTGATTATATTACACTGTATCTAAAACACGCCCTATTTTGCACGTAGAACGTAAATAAATTTAGTGGAGGGTGAGATGAGAAATGTGAATTCTTATTTTTTAAAAGACTTTGGCGTAATGAGGGGCTGAAATAATTGCGAGACTTGTCCGCCCCTCCAACCAACGTCTCTATTATTGTAATTAAACACCAGCAGCTGTAAGTTATGCAAGAGCACGGCTAATGCCAATGAAATCTCCTGCCATTGGTCCAGCTGCTCTAATTATTGGCTACATTCTTGTAACCTTAACTCCCAACAATTTCGAATGCAAAACAATACTGAGATATTCAAGTTTTAAAATCTACTCATATCCACTACAGGTTATAAATCAAGAAAAACTTACAATTTTTATGACGATTGGAATTTTTAACATGTTTTGAATTTTGTGCTGCAAATAACTTTGCTTCCCTTTTCTTGTACAAAGTTGATCAAATGACAATTTAAATTTCGCGCCAGAATCGTACTGCCACGGTTCAGCTTAACCTATTATTTTGAAGGCATTATAGAGCGAAATTCTAGAAAACATTGTGTCTCCTTTCAAACCAATTCGTATTATTTTTTTCTTAACTCAATTTTTTTAGCAAAAAATTTAAATATTCTATTTTTCGTTAAAAATGTATCGTTTTTAGATAAAAATTTAAGTATTTGGTTGACAATTTATGTATTTTGACGAAAAATTGGTTTCTTTTGGTTGAAAATTCAACTCATGTTAAAAACTCGTCTTTCTTGGTTGAATTCAACTGTTTTTGATTAAAGATTAAAATCTTTTTTGTTGACATATCAAATACTATATTTCTCGTTCAGAGCTCATACTTTTTGGAATGAAAATGTAATTAATTCGTTGAAAGTTAAACTGTTGTGCTAAAAACTAACTTTTTTCTTGAAGATGCATAATTTTAATTAAAAATGTATCTCTTTCATGAAAAATAAGATATTGTATATAAAATTCTTTCTTCCTTTCTTTGGCTGCATTAATTGTTTTTACTGAAAAGTTAACTATTTCAGTAAAAAAATTTAATATTTTGTTGACTTTTTTTTTCGATTAGAATTAATTTTTTTCTTTAATTGAAAATTTAACTATTTCAGTTGGACATTCCATTTTTTTTAATTCATCGTTTTTTTTAACATTAATTTTTGTAAACAAAAATTTAACTATTTAATTGTTGACTGAAGAATGATGTTTTTTACTCGAAAATTCGTATTTTGTGCTAAAAATGATTTTTTGGATTAAAGGTCAATTACTTCAGTTAACGATTCATCACTTTAGTTAAAAATTTAGCATTGAACTGATTTTTTTTAGATCAAGATCCAACTGTTTGGTTGAAAATTGATCTTTTTTTGCTTGTTTGTTGAAAACTCATATATTTGAATGAAAATTAATGTACTTTGTTGGAAAATATTATTTTTTGTAGAAAATTATTCTTATTGTTGAAAAATTTAAGTATTCCAGTTAATTATTCGTCATTTTCGTTAAGAATTCATCCTTTTGGTTGGAAATTCATTGGTTTGTGTGGAAAATTAATTTTTTTAACTGAAAATTTCTTTATTACATTTTTGGTTGAAAGATGATCCTTGTTTAGTTCGAAGTTCAACAATTTAGATGAAAATCAATATTTTTTAAGTTGAAAATTTAACTATTTGATTGATAATTAATGTATTTTGCTGGAAAATAGTATTTTTGGTCGAAAAGTATTCTTGTTGAAAATTCAACTGTCTGGTTAAAACCTTATCTATTTTGTTGGAAATGCAATATTATTACTTGCAACGCTAGGAATTTAAAGCGGTTCAAATAGAATTTAATACATTATCTATATCAATTTTACCTAAATATGCACTGAATTTCAAGTATTAGAAGAGAAAAAAATTTGTTTGAATTATTATCAAATAAATGAACTTTTGGGTCAAAGTCAAGAAATTATTAATTATGTTCTGGTATTAATCAATTATATGATTAATCGACGGCGTTAATGCATTTAAGAATATCTTATAATATAATTTTTCTAATTTGGTTAAAAACTAAGCTTTCAAAATAAAATAAGGCTAAAAAGAAATAATGTCAAACTTATGTCGTATTCATATTTTATACAGAAAACAACGGAAAAGAAAACTTAACGAAACTTTCATTAAATTCATTTTTTATTTCGTTGGACACAAAACTTTGAAGAAAAATTAATTTTGACGTTGTGCCTCCGTAGGTGCATTACTTTTTACTAATTTTTTATACTTAACATAGTTTACAGGTAAATTATATTAAATGTACAGAAATAATGGGCAAATATCAGAAAAGGTCTCTTAATTTCGTACTATGAAAAATTATACCTGGAATTGTCAGGGATTTTTTTCCCCGGATTTGAGTGGACACTACGTCTAAATTATATCTAAAAAGGAACCTTTTTATTGATCTGTTACAGATCTTCGGGAGCAAAGCTGACCTGCAGCTCCACACCCAGATCCACATGCGTGAGGCGAAGCCCTACAAGTGCACCCAGTGTTCCAAGGCCTTCGCGAACTCGTCGTACCTGTCTCAACACACTCGGATCCACCTGGGCATCAAACCGTACCGCTGCGAGATCTGCCAACGGAAGTTCACCCAGTTGAGCCATCTGCAGCAGCACATCCGCACGCATACAGGCGACAAGCCCTACAAGTGTCGACACCCTGGCTGTACGAAGGCCTTCAGCCAGTTGAGCAACCTGCAGAGCCACAGTCGCTGTCACCAGACCGACAAGCCCTACAAGTGCAACTCCTGCTACAAGTGTTTCTCCGACGAGCCAAGTCTCCTGGAGCACATACCCAAGCACAAGGAGTCGAAACATCTGAAAACCCACATCTGTCAGTACTGCGGCAAAAGCTACACCCAGGAGACTTATCTAGCCAAGCACATGCAGAAACACGCCGAAAGAACTGACAAGAGACCACCAATCATCGGGACGGGTCTCAGGCCTTCGATTCACGCAATGGCCCATCATCAGGATTACCACTGGCCCAAAGTCAGTCCCGATTCCGTCATCAGCGAGCTTCACGATCGATTGCCGCATCACCATCACGGGGACTATCATCAGAACCAGAACACGCAAGAGATGCTTCTGCACCAGGGACACCGGGACAGTCTGGAGAATGACTCGAGGCAGCAGACTCCCCAGCCTGGAAATCATCCCAACAGTAGTTCAGCCTTCACGCCAATTTCCTCGATTTCGATCAACTCGATCTCGTCGATGCAACATCCTCTAAATCCACTGAATCATCTGCACTACCCGGGCAGTCATCATCCGGCCTCCAGGCCCTATTTGTACGAGGCTTTCAATTCCCAAAAATCGAGTCCGGTCAGCTCTAGTGGTGTCACTCCCGGGACCACTAGTAATCAGAACGCCACCTCGTTTCCCAATCAGCTGATCAGTCTTCATCAGATCAGGAATTATGCGCATCAGCCGAATTTGGGGAATTTGGGGAATCTGGGAAATCTTGGGAATTTGAGCAATTTGAGCAACCTGAGTGCCAGCATGGAGAGTCATGCGTTGCTTGGGGGACTCAAGGATAAGCAGTAACTCTAGCGGAAACTTTAGCACACTTTTACTAGTTTTCAAAGTCCTTTCAGGCCAGTCCAAGTGTGAAAAAAGAGTGTTTTGGTGACACAAATCTCCAAGTCGAAGCGATAGTGATATTCGTGTAGTCTTGATGCCTGATAATGAATCTATAGTGGGAAAAGTTAAATTATGAATTGAGGATATTAAAAATATCTAACATTAGTTTGTTTTTTTAATTGGAAAAAATTGAAACCGGAAAAATTGGCCACTTTCCAAATTTGGTTTTTCAAAGATTGTCTATTTTTTCAGGTGCTTGTATCTCTGCGTATTTCATCAACAAAAACTGGTTAAAGGTAAAAGATGTCAGAAGAAATATATAAAGGGATACATATGTATATAGTTAAAACAGTAAAAGACAAAAGAATCTGAAATATATTTGAATAAAGTGATTTCCTCTTTTTACTGCAGATGTTGTGAATACAAATTCTAGACTCTCTACAGCACCTGAAAAAAAAATTTTCACCGACTTTTTCACAAGATTGTTGATCTTTGTAATATTTTTCATGTTATTTGATTCAAACTTAGAATTTTTGAGTTTTTTTTTACAGTATTTTCGATCAATTAAACCAAAATGACAAGTACTATCGAAAAAAGATATTAAAAAATGTTGCTTCTTTCACGAGATTTTCGAAACTGACGCATTTTTAAAACGGCCATTCAATTTAAACGCGAGCGCCTCACATGATGCGTTCGCGACAAAAACATTGTTGCAGATGTTGCGGATAAAAATTCTAAACTCTCTACAGCACCTGAAAAAATACATATTTTCACAGACGTTTCACTAAATTGTAGATCTTTGCAACCTTTTCACGTTATTTAATTCAAACTTGGAATTTTTGAGTTTCTCACAGTATTTTCGAAAAATAAAACCAAAATGATAAATAATATAAAAAAAGTTTGAACAAATGTTGCTTCATTCACGACATTCTTGCAGCTGACGCGTTTTGAAAACGGTAATTCAATTTCAACGCGAAAACCTCACATGATGCGTTCGCGGCAAGAAAATAAAATGGTTGCAGATGTTGCGGATAAAAATTCTAAACTCTCTAGAGCACCTGAAAAATTACATATTATCATAGATTTTGAAGGATCTACGACTATTATTGCTAAACTATGAAAGTGGTCAATTGTGTCGGCTTTTTTTACTAAACAAATAAATCGATATTGAAGTTTGATCAAGTTTGATCATTGTAGATCTTTGTAATATCTTTCATTTATAATTCAACTTTTTCCCCCCAGATTCACATCTTGGTCGAAATTGTCAAAAAAACATGATTTCGCAAATTTTGTCACCACGAAACGCTTTACTGACTGGCCTATTTTCCTTGGTCTGGTTTAGGTGAGATCGAGTTTAGAGTTGATTTTTTAAGAGAATTTGTATAATTTGTTGATTTGTGTTAAATCTGGAAAGAAAACTATTTCCGAATGATTTTGCAACATGCGGGTATGAAAAACACGGTTTTAAAACAGCTAAAAAAATTCAATTTCGCATATATCGAAACTTCAAATGAAATTCGATCGTTATTTAAATCTTTGAAATTTGATGTCCAAAAGTACTTACACTTACGATACCAAGAATCTCGACGAATCTCGAAAAAATTAAACTAAAAACAAAACCACGATCGAGGAAAGAATTAAAAAAGGGCGAGATTTTTTCAAGCACACGAGGGCACAAATCGAGTGAGAGGAAGAGTGTGTGAGAGAAAAAAACTAGGTAATTCTGAGTAAGAATAAAAAAATAGTAGATTAGGTTGATAGTGCCACGCAGGGAGGGGAAACGCCATGAAAGGCTGTTGCGCGCACACATACACAAAAACACGACACAAATAAAGAGAGTGGTATGAAAGACCTCTTGTATATAACTATTATATATATAAATATATAAATGAATATATATTATTAATTATTATTATTATTAATTATTATTATTAATTAAATATTTGGTAGGTGTATAAGGTAAACGATAGACTTACGAAAAATATTCTAAGTACCTTGTCTATAATGAAGAGAGAAGGAATGCGAGATGTCCGGATTTCTTTTCTTTTATAGACCCTTTAATATGTGACAACGACGGAGGTGGGAGGGATTGAAGAGGCGAAATTTTCATTGCAAATGCGACTCTGCGATTTCCTTTCTTTTTTTTTCTTTTTTTTTAAGTCGGCTCCGATCTCGGCGAGGCCATCTCCTTTCTCAAGTTTATCTATAAATAATTTTGGAATTTCAAATTTCCGAATCGTTGTTAAGTTTGAATACAAAAATCCCCTTCGCTGTGCGAATTCATTTTTATTAACAATTGAGACCAAAAGGGATTCACTGTTCTGGTGTGTTTTATTTTTAAAAATTTCTTCTAGTGTAATACAGACATTTTTCTTTTAACAATTTTAAGACAAGGGAAAAGTTTCAGCTTTTAATTTTTCTGCAAAGTAAATAAAATGTTACATAAATGTTATGTAACATTTATATAACAGTTATGTAACAAATACATGACAGTTGCGTAGCAATAGTTTTAACATTTGGACAAAATTTTGATTTCTTAACTACTGCTATTATTGACAATTTTCAAAGAAGAAAATACATAATTTCATTATAAAACAATTTTCCTCGGGAAAATCATATTTTCTTCACGAAAAATCAAAATAATGAATCCCTCTAAAATTTCAAACCTTCTTTTATACATTTTTTACTCTTCTTTTTTTTGATAAAAAAAGTGAAGACTATTTAAGAAATATTTTTACACAAGCAGCTTAGGGGAAGTTGAAAAAACCCTTTAAAAAAAAATATATACATTTTAAATATTTTATGTCAGATAGCTTACGAACGATTCGAGGATTGAAGAAAAAAAGGTAAGGAGACGTACTTTTGAGCCGATTTTGATTTGTTAGAACAAACGTACTTAGTTGATTTGGAAATATTGTTGACGCCGATTCATAACTTTTTTTTTAAGTACTATTTTTGAAAAAAAAAAACGAATTCTTCATGTTTTTTTTCCCCTCCGAACTTCGATTTTCGAAGCGCCGAGGTGGCGAGCCGATTGTGTCGATAAAGGTGTTTCTTTTTTCTCTTGTATAGAAAAAGAAGCGAAACTGTAGATAATTTCTTGTTACAGACGTTGTCTGCGTGGCTCCACCCACTGGGGGATCTCGATTTGCGAATCTCATAGGGGACGACTGAACACGATAATATATTAAACAAGAAATTAATTAATCGAGGATAATAAATTATTTTGGAATATCTTGTATAACAAGTTCCATAGCTAATATTAGAAATATATAATTTTTGCTGAAAGTGATTTCTTTTGTACAAATATGGTATGTTACACTAATTTAACAAATGTTACATAAATGTTGCATAAATTTAACGTAGCAGTTATGTAACTGTAACATAACTAGAGAGTGGTGAGCGGAAGATAACTAGAAAGTTGCGCCACTCCGCTCCCAAAACATAACAATGTTACATAGAGGTAATGTAACATTGTGATATAAAATAATTTGTTTAAATTAAATTTTTTTAAATTTGTTAAAAAATGGTGAAAAATTTAAATAAATTGTTTTATAAATGAAATCGAAATTCGAGCGTCCCCTTTGAGAATCTAGGCCTGGCGGGTGAGCGTTCGCGTCGCGTCTCACCTGTGCTCAAGTTGTTTACTATTAGTTTGTTATTAAGAAAGTATAATATTCTACCATTATTGCGACTTATTGTAATCGACGAAAGCAAAGCCAATGTTCTGAAAGGATGATGAGAACGTCGCTGTTTTCAGTTTTCTACCTTGTATAAGGAAATTTTTGTAAAGAAAAGCGAGAGTTTGTAAAGAAGAGCGAGATTGAGGATAAAGAATGAATAATAGAAGATTAGGAGAAATAGGTTTTGTTTGTTACGGAGGTGAGGGGGATCCAGAGACCCCGCGCTTTAATTGTGATTTTTCTCTCTATGTTTAGTTTCTTTGAGGATGATTATTATTATTATTATTATTATTATTATTATAACTATGATTTCGTTTAATAAACTATCACGTTAAAAGAATTCCACCCTAAAAACCCGAGTGATTTTATTTTATTGTTTCAGCCCTTCCAACCTCGTTCCTTGTCCTTTTTTTTTTTTAATATTCAAGGTACAATGGTTTTACAATTTTTAGTTAAAATTCCTTTGCAAAGTAATAACTGCCTCCATCCCATGTGAGTTCCAAATCTATTCAAACGGATACCGTCCAGTAATCTTCTACACGACGTCAATGCACTTCGCTCTTTTGCCCACATTTCATTTTTATAGTGAAAATCTGTTTTAGCATTGAAGGGAATAAATTTAAAGGTTTTTTTTTTCGTTGCAAAAATTGTGTAACACATAATTGTATATAGCACTTTGTAATTCATTACTGAGCTCGTGAGCTACCTGCACAAATATGCTCGTCAGCTACCTGCACAATTGCGCTCGTCGGCTGTCTACATTAATGTGTTCATCAGCTACCCGCATAAATACAAGTGTCAGCTACCAGCACAATTGCACTCGTAAATTACCTGAATAGCCGAATTCGTCAGCTACCTGTACAATTAAGCTCGTCAGCTACCTGCACAATTGCGCTCGTCAGTCAACTGCAAATGGTCCTGGTCAGCGACCTGCATAACTGCTCGTCAGCTACCAGCACAATTGCACTCACTAGCTATCAGCACAATAATTACACTCGTCAGCTACCTGCATATCTACGCTCTCCAGCTACCAGCAAAATTGCGGTCGCCAGTCACCTGCACATCTGGGCGACTCAGCCACATACACAATTGCGCTAATTAAATTACAAAACAAAAAATCAAAATTTGTTTTCAGTTTTAATATATCAAATTGAAATTAACAATTCTAACCCGACACTAGGAACTGCAAAAATAATGCAAAAAAAGTGCTAAAATCTATCAAAATTACTAAAATTAGGAAAAAGTTCACATTTCGCTTTATTTTAGAATTCTGTCGAGCGGAATCGCAATCTTAATCTTAACTGATTTATACTAAGCTCTATAGTGTATAAAAAAATGTTTCTACTACCCTATAAA
>NC_046657.1:79193375-79237127 GCF_010883055.1 Belonocnema kinseyi | reverse complement strand
AAACCTACAAGTTTATTTAAGGTTTGTTTTTTAAATTCAGAATCTCGCGGTTTGTTTTGCATAGTCGTTTTAAATGTTTAACAGATAAATATTGAAACTTGTATTTCTAATTTAATGATAGTGTTAGTATGTGTGTGCGTGCGTAAGAGAGGGAGAGAGAGAAAGAAATTAAACGAGAGCGAGCGAGAAATGATCAATTAGGGAGAAATTATCTAGGCAGAACAATATATTGCGTGGTACGAACAGAACTGTGATATTTTATTGTATAAATATTAAAAGGGAAGAGATGAAAAATATGAAGAAAATCTAATCTAAAGCAGATATGTAGTGATATGGATTAATGTATTTTACAAAAAGTGCAATCTTAAACCATTTTAATGTGCAGTATGAAATAAAAAAGTACCGGGTACCCGGAAAAAGAGTTACCTCACGTTAGTTTACGAATTTCGGTTCCAAACATTTTCGAGAACCAGCGCTCAAAGAATTTTAGCGAAACCCAGGAAATCATTCTTGAAAAGAAAATTCAAGTGGGTTTTGTCTTTTCTTGCAAAGGAATGGAATTTATTGTTCCTCTTTGCCCAAGAGTTGAAAAGTTAATATTATTTTTTGGTAATTTTCTATCGAAAGCTGCAAAAGTTACAGGATTGTAACATCGTTACATAATGTAATCAGGGTTGTTACAAAATACCGTTTTCGAAATTCCCTAACTTTTCCGTGTCAAAAATGGTGATTTTTCAAGTTATAAAGAAAAATGGTAAAATAGTTGAGTTTTCAATCCAAAAATATGAATTTTCTGCTAAGATAATACAATTTTTAACCAAAGAGGCGATTTTTGAACAAAATAAATTTATTTTCAACAAAAAAGACAATTTTTTAAGCAAAAATGGATCAGTTACATTTTCAGTTGATGAAGTAAATTTTTAACTAAAAAAAATTCAACAAAATTTTGCTAAAAAAAAGTCAAATTTTCCACAAAATACATGCATTTTTTAATCAAAAAAGAAAATTCTTCAACTATAAAAACAATAGTTAAAAAAAGTTTAGTTAGAAAAATAAATTTGTAACCAAAATATAAGGAACAAATTTTCAACTAAATAGTTACATTTTCAACGAAAAACCAAACGGATGAATTTTCAACAACATTTGACATTTTAAAGGAATTTTCAACCTAATAGTTAAATTTTCACAAAAAAATTAGTTTTATACCAAAAACAAAAATTAGTCAGCAAAAATCTAATATTCTATCAGAAATGATGAATTTTTAATGAGACTGTTAAACTTTCTAGCCAAACACAAATTTTCTATACATGATTTGATCTTTAAGCCCGAAAATGTGAGTTTTTAATAAAAAAGTTAATTTTGAACCTGATAGTTGAATTTTAAACTAAAAACGATCAAACTTCAAGCAAAAAAGTAGTTCAATGTGTAACCAAGTTGTTGAATTTTCAACTAAAAACGCTAAATTTGTAGTTAAAAACGCTGAATTTGTTTAAAAATTCGATTATTTCCTTCGAAAATTCAACTATATGGTAAAAACTAAAGTTTTGGTAGAAAATTAACATATTTGTCTTCACAAATTCAACTGTTTTTAGCGCCTTTTTGGCCTCTTTGGTTTGAAAGTTTGTTGGTTTTTTTGTAGAAATTTGATTTTTTTTTTGTTCAAAATAAATTTTTCTGCTGAAAATTCTCAATTTCATTAAAAATTCAACTATTTTGTTACAAATTTTATTACTTTTTATAAATTCAAACTAATTTGTTGAATCTGTCTGGAGAGAAAATCCACCCTTTTCGATTGAAAATTCAACTGTTTTCTAAAGGATTTGTCTTTTGGGCTTTAAAATTTAATTATTTGTTTGAAAATTCAACAAGTAGGTTAAAAACTCAACTATTCTCTTGAAAATTCATCATTGTAGGTGGAACATTTAACTATGTGGTTACAAATTCAACTACTTTTGTTAAAATTTAATTATTTTGCTGAAAATTCAATTATTTTGTTAAAAAGTAATATTTTATTGTTAAACATTTGTTATTTGATTGTTTTAATGGAGGTCGTTAACAAATGTAACGATCAGTGACGAAGAAGGGGATGGGTGAAAAGAATTTTGAAAAAAGCTTGACTCAGTTTTAGTCCATAACAGTCACTAATTTTTCCAGATCTGTATCAACCCTGAGTAATGTAAGTTTGTCAAGTGATGAAAAAAAAAAAAAAAATGAAAAGCTCAATTTTTTGGACCTGATTCGGGGTGCCCGGTCATCTTAATAAGCCAATCGCGGCTATGGTGTCTAATCGTCTCCTGTTTGTAAATTATTCATAAACATATACTAAATGTTTCGTAAGAGATTCGATTGTATTAAACGGTTTTAAAAACGGATTAGCGAAAGTGCGAAAGAGAGAAAGAGACAGAAATAAAACACTCAGCGCCCTACAACCTACACACTCTCCCTGACCTATGTAATAACGACGAAGAGATTTTCAACGATAATATAATGTAACTTTACACACAGGGATGAACGAAACCCAAATCATCTGTCCCTCCCATTTGAGTCGCGAACGCTGAGCGCAAATGCGGCACAAGAAACGACGAAAGAGATTTACTATTAGGCATTATTAATACACGTACACGTAGGAGAAAAGGATAAATAAGGTTAATGAAATCAGCGGGCCTCGATTCTGTAACAAGACATTTTTTATTAACAAAAATTGCAAAAAAATTGGCTCAATTCGCGGTAACACTGTTATGTAACACTCACAGAACAATTGTTATATTACAGTAGCGTAAAATGTTATATAACAGCAATATAACCATGTTATATAACAGCGACATAACATTGTTATTTAACAGTAGCGTAACGAGGTTACAAATCGCGGTCCGCAATCACCACATCTATGGTAGGAGTATCCTAGCTATATTAACATGAATTCGTCTTTAAATGTCGCTTAGTGGTCACAAATGTTCTCCGGACCTCGTAGGACCCGCGAGATATTCGATAACTCTCTATCAAGACACAACGAAAGATCGAATATTTGTCGATCGACTGTTCCGGAACAATCTATCGTCTTAACTCTCGTGATCAGAATCCTTTTAACGCGAGCACGACACGTACAAAAGAAAATTAAGCAATACGCCATACTTTCTGTAACTCAAAGTTCGTGCCAAGTTATTTTTCTTGAAAATATGTAATATGACTCCAATGTAATATGACACCAATGTAATCAATGTTATATTGGTACCAATACATTCTTTCAAAAGTAAAAAAATTTAACAGAAGACCATTTACAGACAAAGTATGAAAAATTGCTACGTAACACCAGGGTATTAGTGTTACCTAACAGTAACATTTTATTACAAAAAATAATTTTTTTTCTAATTCTCACCAATTAACTTTCTTGCGGAAAATTCGATTCGGGCACGAATTTTGGGCGATTTTGCCCCGATTTGTTCTGATAAACACAATGGGGAACTCTGAGAACCTGACCTTGGCGGAAGCCATTTTGATTCTTTGGTGAAGGGGACAATTATCGAATATTCTGATTGTACCACGAGCGTTTTTAGGTTGACTATCTGGATTTTAAGGGCATGCCATACGTGACTCATGTGACTAGATTCCTACCTTGCCGACATTTTGTTTTCTCCATCGGTTTAGGCAAAAATAAATGTTCCTTGGTGTCTTTTATTTACATTACCAAAGTTTTAACTCGATATCCCATTTCATGCGAACAGGAGGGTGGCGAAACAAATGTCGGTAGGGTAGGATCTGATCGCGTGACTTACGAGAAAGCGTTCCTTCTTATTTCTATAAAACAAAATGGCATTGTTCACAGCTTCCTGTTGTGTTTTATACTATTCGATGTTTATCTCTATTATTTAAATTGTTTTATGTTCACAGCCGAGTTCGAGATTTGAACCCGCGAATCTATGTTCACCCGCGCCCTGTACAAGACACCCCATCATCGACATTAACTGTTCGTCCTTTTTAACAAATATAACAAAACTTATGTCTTACTAAAATGACTCTTTTCACTCACAACCTATCCTTTTAACATTAAGTTTATTCAAATAAATTTACTAGACAAAAAATTAAACCTTAAAAGATATCCTTAAAAGTCATGGTATCGCCATCTATCAAAAGATGTCAGACTAGTAGGTTTATAATCAAATTTAGTTACCCCCGGTGGATTGTTTGCATTATCGACTGATGGTAATATAGCGACTGAAGGTATTGTCTGAATCATTTATGATAATATACCGACCGATGATAACAAATATACTACTAAATTGCCGTTAAACAAAAGAGAAGTCATTAAATTTTCAACCTGCAAAAATGAATTTGTGACCAAATGGTCGAATTTTCAAACAGAAAAGATTAAACTTTAAATTTTCTATGAAAAAATACGAATTTTCAAAAAAATAGTTAAATTAAAAAAAAGATTTGATAATAAACCCGTTGAATTTTGAATCTACAAAGATTACTTTTCGACAAAATAGTTCAATTTTCAATTTTTTTCAATTAATTATCAACTATCAAAATTATCAGTTGCACTTACAGGCAAATACCAAATAACTGAACTTGCAAGGAAAGGGGAGGACGTTTCAACAAAATAGTTAGATTTTTTAAACCCGATAGATTTTTTAACCTACAGAAATAAATTTTTAACCAATTGTCGGAATAAAAGAATAGCTTTTTGAAATAGAGTTTAATTTTCTAGTAAAAACTATATATTTTTAACCCAATAGTTGAATTTTCAAGTTAAACGATTAATCATAAAAAAATAAGACATTTTTTAAAATTTTAAATCAAAAACAGTCGAATTTAACAGAAAATATGAAACATCGACAAAAACGTTAATACTTTATATTTCAACTATAATGTTTGAATTTTCAACAAAATAGTTGAATCGTCAACCAAAATATAAAAAAAATTTTTTTAATTGAACCTTAACCAAAAAGATCAAATTTCTACCAAAATGATCAATTTTCGTACCAAAAGGTACCCTAGAAACCAGTTAAATTTTCTACCCGAAATTATGATTTTTTTGCCAAAATTAAAGAATTTTCAACACAAATAAAATAAATTTTCAACAAAACAGTTACATTTTGAAGCCAAAAATAAATTTTCTAAAAATTAGTCGATTTTCAATCGAACAGATAAATCTTCAACCAAAGATAAATTTAAATAATCCAATGAATCAGTTGAATTTTCAATCAAGAATAATAATTTTCTACCATAAAATACGAATTTACTACAAAATAAATCAATTATCAAATAAATTGTTAAATTTAGAAATAAAAACGATCAATTTTCAACGAAAAAATACAATAGTTAAATTTCAGTTCAAGATTTAATTTTGAATTAAAAACCAAATGAATTTCGACCAAAATAGTTAAAAAGGTTTGCTTATTTTAAACATAGTTACTGTTCAATTTAAATAATTGTTGTGTGTTTCGAACAAAACTTGTTAACAAAACAAAATTTAAATGAAACTTTGCTTAAATCAAATAAATTTCATTTAAATAAAATTTTTTTTTAATAGAACAAAATTGTTTTCAGTGAATGTTCTTTTGAAAACTGTGTATAAAATACCAGTTTTCAATTTAAAAATTAGTTTTTACTTATTCTTATACATTTTATCAACTTTTTAATTACCCTTGAAACTTTTCAAAACTTTTAAATATACTTTTAAGCTTTCGCGAATTTTTTCTTGCAAAATTGATAATATTTTGCTTCAAAATTCTTTCTCGAAATTTTAGAAAATAATTTAAAACCTTTTTCAATCTTTCTTTTAAAATTCATTTCTCCACATAAAAAAAACAATTCGAAATTGTTACAGGAATCTTAGGAAATTTTTGTTGATTCTCTTAAAACTTTTGAAAAACCTTGAAAAGTTTTTTTTTTAAGTTTTAAAAATCTACTTTTTCTTTGAAATCTCAATGTTCAAAGTTTTTAATATTTCCAAAATTTTCAAAGCATATTGTGTTAGATTTTAAGGCAAATATTTTATTTTGCAGAATTAAAAAACAAGTTTGAAAAATTTGGAATAATTTTAAGATATTTAGAAGGTTTAAACGTTTTGAAAAGATGAAAAAATAATTTGAGAAGATACCTCATTTTTTGTTTGAAATATACATTTTTGAAAATTTTGAAAAAAAATTTAGATTTTTTTTCACAAAAAAATTCATGAAAATAAGAAAACTTTTTAAGATTTCCAGGAAAAATTGTAATACCTTTATTATTAAAAATTAATCTTCAAAGAAAATTGAAAAAGATATCAAAACACTTAAAATGATGTGGGCAATGCTAAGGGCACTTTTTTTTTTAATATTTCAAGATTTTAGGAATAATTTGAGTAAGTTTAAAAAATACGTAGGAATTAACGACATTTTGAAGAGATTAAAAATATTTAAAACTTTGAAAGATTTCCGAAAATTTAGAAATTATTTTTCAATTTTTTCAAAAATTCTAAAAGCACTAAATATCCTTTAAACTGACTCGAACTTCTCCTAAAATTTAGCAAAATCCTTTAAAATTAAAATAAATACAATATTTTTTGGTTGAAAATTTGACTTTCTGGTTTCAAAATTAATCTTATTTGGTTGAGGATTTCATTGTTTTTTCTAATCGTTCTTTTTAGATGAATATTCAACTCTTTTAGATTTAAAGTTAAAAATTTGTTTGGATGAAATATTAACTACTCATAATAATCGCTCGGGGATTGTATTGACCCTAAAAAATAACTTACATCAATTATTTCTAGAAATATTAACTATTACATTTTTCTTTGAAGTTTCATCTTTCTTGGTTGAAAATGCATACACGCGATGGTACTGATTTAAGATAAAAATCCTCAAACTAATGCTTAACACATTTTTTTATTTGAAAATTCGCAAAGATTTTTAAGGATATCAGAAAGATTTTACAAAGATTTCAATAATTTCTCAAAGATTTAACAAGGATTCGAATAATTTCCTAAAGATTTCACAAAGTTTTCAATTATTACACAAATTTCACAAATATATTAAACATTTTATAAAGATTTCAGAAAGATTTGACAAAGATTATAATACTTTTTTAAGGATTAAAAAAAAATCACAAATGTTTCTCAAAGATTTCCCATTGATTAAAAACATTTCAACAATTTTCCAAAGATTTAACACCGATTTTAAAGATTTTAGATAAATTAAAAAGATTTCAATAATTTCACAAATATAACCAAATATTTCGAAAATATTACAAATATTTTGCAGAGATTTTTTAAAGATATCAGAAGGATTTTACAAAGATTACAATGATTTCTCAAAGATTTTACAAACATTAAAATAATTTCAAAAATATTACCAAATATTTCAAAAATATTTCGCAATTGTTTCTGAAGACATCAGAAAGAATTTTCAAATATTTCACAAAGACTTAAATGATTTTTCAAACATTTCAACAATCTCATAACTATTATCAAATATTTTTAAAATGTTTCAAATATTACGCAAAGATTTTAGAAATATTAAAAAAAAAAAATATTTCACAAAGATTCTAAAAATGCACAAAGATTTCCAAGATTCTTATTATTAAATTTTTATATTAAATTTATTGATTAAATATTGTAAATATTTCCTAAAGATTTCTAAAGCTTTGAAGAAGAGTTCACAAAGATTTCAATTATTACACAAAAAATTTAAAATAAATGAATTTTCAAACAAACATTAAAATTTTCCGCTAAGAAAATTTTTTTTTACAAAAAATGGAATTAAAATTAAAATTTCGGAAAACCGAAAATTAAATTGTTCTATTATTTTTTGTTAACCTAATTTTCAACCAAATAATTTAATTTTGAACAAAAAAAGCTTGTCAACTGAAAAGATGAATCATCAAACAATTAAATGGATTTTTTACAAATTAATTCAACTTCCGACTAAGTTGTTAAACATGATAGTTGATATTTCAACTTAGTTGTTGAAATTTTATTTAGATGATGATTCATCATTTTAGTCGAAAAAGCCTTTTTTTTTGTTCAAAATTTCATTATTTTGTTGAAAATTATGTTTCCTAGTTGAAAATTAATTTATTGTTTAACTGAAAATTTAAATCGTACATGTTTGATTTAAAGTTTAACTTCTTGAGTTAAAAATTCAAATATTCAGTTTAAATTCCTGTATTTTCTTGAGAATTCGAATTTCGGGGAGAATATCATGTACTTTGTTAAAAATTCGTCTATTTTATTTTGGGTAGAAAATTCATCTTTTTAGTGGAAAATTCATGTATTTGTTTAAGAATGATATTATTTTAGTTGAAGATTTATCATTTTAGTTGAAAATTTACTTCAACTATTTCATTTTTGGTCTAAAATAAAGTTTTTCCGATAGAAATGTAAACTTTTTCGTTAAAAAAAAAATCTGCTTTGTAGAAAATTTAACTACAGTGTTTAACCCGCTTCGGTTTTGTTAGTTCATGCTTGAGTGCTCGCCTGAGTGACAGCCACAGACCTCGCGCGGCTCCTGTTTCATCTACCTGCGGTGCGGCGTCAATTCTCGAAAGAGCTATAGATGGGAGGGCTATTAAAGGGTTTCACTGTGTTCTACTTTTTGTTAAGAACTATCTTTTTGGTAGAAAAAAAAATATTTAGTTGAAAATTCGTCTTCCCCTATAGAAAATTCATCTTTTGGGTTAAAAATTCCACTATTTACTAGAAAATCATATTTTTGGTTGAAAATTCATCATTATGGTTAAAAAATAATTTCCTTGGCTAAAAATTCGTTTCTTTTTAGTTATAAATAAATTATTTTTTTATCTGAAGCTATAACTATTCCATTTTTGTTTGAAAATTTATATATATAGTTGAAAAATAATTTTGCTAAAAACTTGTTTTTCTTTTTTTGTTTAAAAATTTTCTAACTACAAATTGGACTATTCTAGTTTTGCTTTGTAAACTTTCCTTTTTTAGTTGAAAATTTATTTATTTGATTCAAGTCTTTTTTTTGGTATTAAATTCATCCTTTGGGTTAAAAATTAAATTATTTTATTAAGAATTGCTTTCTGAAAGTGATTGTATAAACTAAAAAATGAATTCTTCAAATTTTGGTCAAAAATAAGTTTTTAAATGAAAAAAACATATTTGGTTAAAAATTCGTTCTTTTTTTTTGCGTAGAACATTTCAACCATTCTAATTTTTATCAAAAATTGATATTTTTAAAATGTAAATTAATCTTTTGGGTTGAAAATTTAACTAACTTTTTGGTTAAAATTCATATTTTTGGTTGAAGCATTATCATTTTAGTTAGAAATTAATTTCTTATGGTAAAAAAATTATCTTTCTTATTTGAAAACTCAACCAAACAGTTCTTAAAATGTATTTAGAAACCATTTTCTTGCAATAATATTAATAATTATACTTGGTTTTATACCGAAAAGAATTTAGAGATTGGGATATTGCAGAAACTCTGAAGAAGGCGCTGTTTGATGCGAAAAATCTGTCTTCTAACACTTTGCCTATCTTTATCATTTAAATTAAGCGCCTTTTCCAACTTAGAGCGATACATTTTCCGCGAAATTAAAAGAATGTAAATATTAATTATTCAGGATGTTTGTTTTACTCAAAGAAAAAAATTCCCGGTCATTTCTCGGTTCGTAAACATTTTTCACGATCAATGACGTTTACAAAATTGAATAATAAATCTAAAAATTGTTCCATTCGAAATAAGAAAAACTGAACTGCAAATGAAAGCACTCAAAGTGAAACCCTTGAATTTTAAACTTAGAAAATTGAAATTTAAAAGTTGTTTCATTTAACAATTTTGTAATCAAATAATCAACAATTTACAAGTATAAAATAAAAACTACTAACACTTATTAACGTAACAATTTTAAGTTGAATGCAGTTAAATTGCCTCATTAAAAATTTAAAACTGTTATAAATTTTAGAGTTCAAAGATTCAGATTCAGTTCCAATAATATATATCCACGTTAATATTTTACATGTTAAATTGAAGAATCAATCAATGAATTTAGAAATGTTCAAAATTGTACCATTTTAAGCAATTTCAAATTCTAATTCTAGCTTAGAATTAGTTGAAAATTGAAAATTCCCTGCTTAAATTCGAAATTTTAATTCTTTCCGAGAAATTGCTTATTCAAATCCAGAATTTCAATTCTTTTCGAAAATTCTCCATTTCAACCTGTTGTAAGAATTATATATTTTTTTGTCAAATTTCCTGTTTCAATTCATAACTTAATTTTTTTCGAAAATACCTAGTTTCAACCCAGAATTATAGTTTTGTTTAAAAAATTCAATTTTCCATTCATAATTGTTATTCTCCTGCATAAATTCCAGTTCCGAACTCAAAATTGTTTAAAAATGGAAAATTCCTTGTTCAAATCCGGAATTTTAATACTTTTCGAAAATTCTTCGTTTCAACTAATAATTAGAACTTTTCTGTAAATTTCCCTTTTCCAATTCATAATTTTAATTTTTTTCAAAAATATTCCGTTTGAACTTAGAATTAGAATTCGTTCTTTTAAAAAAAATTACCTGTTCCAGGTCGGAATTCATTTACATTTTAAAATTCCCAATATCAAGACAAATTATAATTCTTTTGAATAAATACCAGTTTCAATCCAGAATTGGTTGAAAATTGAAAACTCCCTGCTTCAACTCTGAACTGGAATTCTTTTGGAAAAATTTCCTGTTCCAATTAAGATTTTTGTTCCTTTTCGAAAATTATTCTTATTCTGGATAAACTTCAGTTTCAACTATAAATTTGTAAGAAATTAATTTTTCTTTTTTAATTCTGCCAAATTAAAAAAATTTTCTTCAAAATCTTCCACATTCATTTTTGAAAATTTTGTAAATCGTTATAAATCTTTTTAAATATTTTGTCAAAACTAGTTTATTAAAATAAAAAATCAATTTCAATTTTCATAGAAAATGTTTCTTATTCTTTGAGTATTCGGATTTTGTCTGTACACATAGATACTTATTTTACATTATTTGAAATCATTGAAAATTTTCCAATTAATTTTGATTTTTTTAAATATTCTAAATATCCCTTTAAATTTTTACATTTTTTTTAAAATTCATAATTACTAGTTTTGAATGAACATTCAGATATTTATAAATATTAAGTAACTGTTCTTTTTCATAATTGAAAAATTTCAAAATGCATGGTTTAAAAATTGAATATTTTAGCGTGGAATTATAATTGAAATTAAACAAAAGCTTTTAGTTATGAATATATCATTTTTAAGATAATTAAAAATTAAAAATAGATTATCATTTTTCAATATGGCGTTTACATTTTTTAAACTAATAAGACTTTTCAATTGAAACAGTTTATTTTTTAACGTTAAAATCTAGACATTCTAAAATTATGAATTGATTTATATTCAGTTTATCAACTAAAAATGTTTTTTTTTAAAGTCATCTTCTATTTTAAAAGTTTCTAATTTTTAAATCTTTGAAACTGCATTTTAAAATTCTTGTATTTAAATATACGCTTAAAAATTAAGAATAGAAAATTTGTTAAGTGAAAGGTTTTTGAATTACGCATTCTAAACTGAATGATATCATAATTGAAAAAGTTCGAAAGTATAAATCAAAGTTGAAAGTTTTTTTTTCTAAAAATTTGTAAAATTCCCGGTCAGAAAATGAATTCACCGTCATTTCCCGGTTTCCAGGTCCATAGGCCATCCTGTTATTATAAAGATAGACAATACAAAATTTTAAATTATAATTAAAAATGCTCATTAAATTCTTCAAACACATAAAGGTCGCGCATATTCTCATGCTTGTGAAAACTTCCCCGAGAACTTAACTCCTTAGAACACTATATAAAATTTACTTTAATCCGTAAAAATTATAAAGAAGGTTTTATATGGCATATCAGCATCAAAAGGTATATTACCATTAGTAGGTATATTATCGTCAGTAGATGTTACCATCAGAAGATATATTACCTACAGTCGGTAACTTTAAATAGTATATAATTAAACTTGTTATATAACACAATCTAAGATTGTAATATAATCTGTAAAATTGTTACATAACAGTGAAATAACATTGTAACATTTTGTTACAAAGAATGGGAGGTTTTAAAAAAAATAAAAACAACCTTTATTGCTTTTTCGAACGAATAAGTGGCACTGCATTTACTTTCAAAAGATTAATAATAAATACACATTACTAAACTAATAAAGTATCGACGCATAACCATTCCTAAACTTCACGCATTTGTAGATTCGTCTATAAATACAACGAAAAGACGTCGTCTTCTCCCGAATAAAGTAGTATACAAAATATCATATGTATATAAACACTTTGAAGAATCCTATGTATTTTCTAGAATTTTTTTTATAATATTTATCATTATTATAATAACAGTATAGCCATTTTTTCATCTCGTTCAAGAATCACAACTTGCACACAACCTTGCACTCACTCACATTTCGTATTTGCAATAATTAACATAGTTCCATTTTTTCTGGGTAACTACTGCAAACTCCTCGCTTATCACAAAAAATTCTGAATCCAAATTTTGATATTAAAAAAAAAAAAATTAAAAAAAAATCATACAATTCGCTTTTCATTCGTAACGATCTTATTCAAATACTGCTATACTTTTTTTTTCTAAACAATTTAACAATATTTTTCACGTAACAAAATCGTTCCGAGCATCAAACTTTTTCTCAAAGTACAAAAGTTGAAATTTAATCGATCTTTTGAAAAAAAAATAAATTCTTTTTTGTCAATTAAATAAAGTCACAAATAACAAAAAAAATATACAAACTTTTGTGGCTTGGAATATAAAAATGAATACTTTCAAATCTAAATTTGAATTCATTTGTATCTACGGAAAAAAATTATGCAACATGATCTCAGGATAAAAAAAAATTAATAAATAAATTCGAAAATAATCAAATCTGGAACGATTCGATCGAAAAAATGTCTAAACTATGTCTTTATATTTCGAAAAACGTCTTGATGTTTCCTTTACAGAAAATAATCCTACAAACAAAAATTTCCTAATTATTAGAAACTTTATTAGTTAGAAACTGTTTTAAAAAATAATAATTAGGAAATCTTTTTGCAAGGACAAATGCGAATGTCTTTTGGCGTGAAAAGGAAATGCTAATTTGTGCGAAAATAGGAATAATTTACAACTATGGTACAAATGCCTATCGAAGTAAACATTACAACGAAATCATTAATTCCTAAGATTAAAGGCACTTTCTACAGACGGAGTGGAAATTATTGCATTTTGCTTTTAACGAAATAATTATCGCTTCTTTGGCAAATTAAAAACACCGAGCATTTTTAATTTATTATAATTTTTATTTTTATTTTAGGAATTGAAAGCTCTCATATTAATTAAAAGCAAAATGCTTCAAAATTGCAAAATCGATTTATTCTTAGTTTTTTTTTTGCACCCAGTCATTATATCTTAAAGGACCAGAAATAGAGAAAAAATGTAATCCTTTCATTAAATCGCGACTAAAGGATTAAACTTTTATGTCCAATTCTGATCTTCGATTAAAAAAAAAAATTCTGCACCAACTCTAAGGCACGTAGCTTTCATTCGTTTGAATAAGAAAAAAAGCTACTCTTTAAAGGTCACTTGGAAAATTCTAAGAAACAATTCCTAATTTATTCAACAACGACGATAAAATATCACTCATCACGTTTTTTTGTTTGTTTCATATTGACAGTAACAATCAACGAAATTTTTTTTTCATTCCATAACTCGATTAATTGTTAATTATTATTCCAAATATAAATTTTCTATGTCTTTCACAAGTTTCACTTTCGAGATTAACTTTGGTTTCTGGTGGCGGCTCGATTTTTCATTCGAAAAATCTCGTAATAAATAATTGTTTGAAAACAAAAAAAAATCTATAATAAATAATTTCTTTATAATCTTGTGTAGATATTTTTCCTCTAATAATTCCATTTGGCTGATTTCAATTGTCGGTTCATTCACATTATTCGAATTTATATTCTAAAATTTGGAAATTAAATTCAGATCAGTAAATCTGTAGTCTTGAGCCGCCACAAAAGGCGAATGAAAACATTCAGACGTTATTATTCTTTATCAGTCTTTCAAAAATTTCGTCAATTTTCACCAGGAAAATCGAAATGATAATTCAATTTAGTTTCGGTTTTGGAATACAACACCATTATTTAAGATAGAAACTACAATTTTGAAGAAAACACAAAAAAGTAGGCAAAATATATTCCAAAATTTCCTGTCAATCCGAGTAAACTCAAAGTAGTCCAAAACCGAAATAACATGAAAAAACTTCCCAAATTCTGGATTCGTTCTAAACTTTACAACAATTTCTGTCGAGTCTTTAGAAACTGTTGTTTCTGAATCTAGCCCCGATTTAAATTCGTCTTTTTTTTCTAGTAAAACGAGAAAATAGGATCTCAGAAGTCTCAATAATAACATTCTAGAAAAATTGATTCTAACCCCGACCGAAGCAGAATAGATTAATCAATTAACAATAAATAAGAAAGTACTTCGGCATATTATATTTGAAATATTCGAAACCTGTATATCTTCATTTTTAACAGACTTTGCACAAAGTCCCCTCGCGGCCTCAAAAATTTCTCAAAAAATCTCCCTAATCTTCAAAAGTATTTCTACTTTGACTTTTTCTACTTCTATCACGATAAAAAATCTTTCTTTCGTTCCCTAGTTTTAAGAGACTAAAAATACAGGTTTCATCGCAACGTCAACCACTAACAATTTTGATGTAAGCATCAATTTCAAAAAAATTAAGGAATTTAAACAAATTCAAAAGAATTGAAAAAATCAGAAGAATTCAAAAAAATAAAATTACAGTGAACTCACATATTTTTTTAAAGAATTCAGTATAATATACCAAATTTGGCAGAATCCATAAAATTCAATTAATTTACTGGAATTCAAAATAATACAAGTAAACTCAAAAAAATTCAAAAGAATCCAGATAATTTAGTAGAATTCAAAATAATTCAAGTAAATTCGCAACAATTCAGAAGAATAAAGAAAGCGCAAAGAATGTAAAGAATTCACGATAATTTCAAAAATTCAGAAGAATCTAGAAAAAAAAATCACAGGAATAGAAAATAATTTTAAACAAATTCCAAAGAATCCAATGAATTCAGGAAAATGCAATAAATTTAGGAGAATCCCAAGAAGAACCCAGAGAATTTAAATAATTCAAAGAAATTCAAAATAATTCAAGTACTAGGAAAATTCAAACGAATAAAAAAATAATACAAAGAATTAAAAAAAATTACAAGAAATCAAAATAATACCCAAAATTTAAACAATAGCACGAATTAAGACGAACCCAAAGAATTCAGAAAAATCTGAAAAATTCCGAAAAATCCAAAGCATTCAGGAAAATGCAAAGAATTTAGAAGAATCCAAAAAGAATTCAGAAGAATCAAGAGAATTCAAATAATTCGCTGGAATTAAAAATAATTCAAGTAAACACGAAAAATTCTAAAGAATTAAAGAAAAAATACAAAGAATTGAATGAATTTACAAAAAATCAAAATAATACCCAAAATTTAAGAATTGCCCCAATTCAGAAAAATCCAAAGAATTCAGAGGAATCTAAAAAATTCGCAGAAATTAAAATTATTTCAAATCAAATCTTTAAAATTCAAAAGAATTCTAAAGATATGATAGAACATACAAGAGTTCAAAGAATTCAGAAGAATCCAAAGAATTCGAAGGAATCCAGAGAGCCCAAATAATTCACAGAAATTCAATTTTGTTTAATGAGCTCGCAAAAATTCAAAGAATTGACAAGAATTCAAAATAATACTCAAAATTCAAAGAATTTTACAAAGAATTCAGAAAAATCCAAAGATTTCAAGAGGAACTAAAAGAATTTATAACAATCCAATGCGTTCCGGAGAATTAAAAAACAAACAAAGAATTGAAATAATGAACAATTAATCAAAATAATACAACAATTTTAAATAATTGCACGATTTGAGAAAAATCCAGAGAATTCAAAGAATTCACCAGAATTAAGAAGAATCGAAAGAGTTCAGAAGAATACAAATAATTCAGAAGAATTCAGAGAATTTAAATGATTCACAGGAATACAAAATAATACAAATAAATTCGGAAAATTCAAAAGAATTAAAATGAAATACAAAAATTGAATGAATTTACAAGAAATAAAAATTATACCCAAATTTAAGGAATTGTACGAATTCAAAAAAATTCTAAGAATTTCAAAGAATAAAAAAAAATCCAGAATATAACAAAGAATTCTGAGAATTAAAATAATTCACAGGAATTCAAAATATTTCAAAGTAAAATTGTAAAAAATCAAAAGTATTCCAAAGATTCCAAAGAATTAACAAGAATTCAGAATTATGCAAAGAATTTAGAGGAATCCAGAGAATTCAAATAATTCACAGGAATTCAAGATATTCCAAATAAAATCGTGAAAATTCAAAAGAATTGAAAGATTTTACAAGAATTCAATGAATTCAGAGAAACCAAATAATTCATAGGAATTCAATTTTTTTTTTAGTAAACTTGCAAAAAATTAAAGAACTGTAAAAAATTACAAGAAATCAAAATAATAACAAAATGTAAAGAATTGCACAAATTCAAAAGAATTTATTAGAATACAAAGAATTCAGAGGAATCCAGAAAAACCAAATAATTCATAGGAATTGAATTTTTTTTAGTAAACTCGTAAGAATTCAAACAACTGAATTTTTTTAAGAATTCAAAATTACACTCAAAATTCAAAGAGGTTCACAAATTTAAAAAAATCGAAATAATTCATAAAAATCTAAATAATTCAGAGGAATTCAGAGAATTTAAATAATTCACAGGAAATCTAATATTTCAAGTGAAATCGTAAAAATTCATAGGAATTGCAAAGAATTTACAAGAATTCACAGGAATTTAGAAGGATCCAAAAAATGCAGAGAAGTCCAGAGAAACCAAATAATTTACAGGAATTAAAAATAATTTGAGTAAACTCGCAAAAACTTGAAGAACTGAAAAAATTTACAAGAATTCAATATACTATCAAAAATGTAAATAATTGCACGAATTCAAAAGGATTTTAAAGAATTAATAAGATTACAAAGAATTTAAAGGAATCCAGAGAATCTAAATAATTCATAGAAATTCAAAATTATACCCAAAATTGAAAGAATTTCACAAATTTAAAAGAATCCAAATAATTTATAAGAAAACAAATACAGATAATTCAGCGGAATCCAGAGAATTTAAATAATTCACAGGATTTCAAAATATTGCAAGTCAAATCGTAAAAATTCATAAGCATTCCAACGGACTGAAAGGACTCAAAAAAAAAAATAAATAATAATAATAATAACAAGAATTCAAAATAATACGAAAAATGTAAAGAATTGCACGAATTCAAAAGAATTCATAAGAATTCAGAAGAATCCAGAGAAACCAAATAATTCATAGGAAGCCCATTTTTTTAAAGTAAACTCGCAAAAATTCAAAGAACTGAATTTTTTTTAGGAGAATTCAAAATTACACCCAAAATCTGAAGAATTTCACGAATTCAAAAGAAACCAAATAATTCAGAGAAATACAGAGAATTTAAATAATTCAATGGAATTCAAAATATTTCAAGTCAAATCATAAAAATTCATTAGAATTCCAAAGAGTTGAAAGATTTAACAAGAATTCACAAGAATTTAGAAGAATCCAAAGAATTCAGGGGAATCCGGAGAAACCAAATAATTTACAGGAATTAAAAATAATTTTAGTAAACTCGTAAAAACTCAAAGAACTGAAAAAATTTACAATAATTCAAAATACTACCAAAAATGTAAAGAATTTCACGAATTCAAAAGGATTCAAAAGAATTCATAAGAATACAAAGAATTCAGAGGAATCCATAGAATTAAAAGAAATCACAGAAATTCAAAATATTTCAAACAAAATCGTAAAAATTCCAAAGAATTTATAAGAATTCAGAGGAATCCAGAGAAATCAAATAATTTACAGGAATTCAAAATAATTTTAGTAAACTCGCAAAAATTCGAAGAACTAAAAAATTTACACGAATTCTAAATACGACCAAAAATGTAAACAACTGCACGAATTCAAAAGGATTCAAAAGAATTCATAAGAATACAAAGAATTCAGAGGAATCCAGAGAATCTAAATAATTCACAGGAATTCAAAATACTTAAAGTGAAATCATAAAAACCCATAAGAATTACAAAGAATTTATAAGAATTGAAAGATTTTACAAGAATCCAAAGAATTCAGAGGAATTCAGAAAAACCAAATTATTCATGGGAATTCAACTTTTTTTGAGTAAATTCGCAAAAATTTAAACTGAAAATTTTTTGAAGAATTCAAAATTATACCCAAAATTTAAAGAATTTCACGAATTCAAAAGAATTCAAATATTCCATAAGAGTATAACGAATTCAAAGGAATCCAGAGAAACCAAATAATTCACAGGAATTGAAAATAATTTTAGTAAACTCGCGAAAATTCAAAGAACTGTAAAAAATTTACAAGAATTCAAAATACTACCAAAAATGTCAGGAAGTGCACGAATTCAAAGGGATTCAAAAGAATTCATAAGAATACAAAGAATTCCGAGAGAAACCAAATAATTCCTAGGAATTGAAAACAGTTTTAGTAAACTCGCAAAAATTTGAAAGAATTCTAGAAATTCCAACAGAAAAAAAATCAAAAGAATTCACAAGAATTGCAAAAATTCAGAAGAATTTAAGTAATTAGAAAAAAGTTCCTAAACTCGAAAGAATTTATAGAAGAACCATGGATTCAATATAATTAAGTAAAATTTACTGCAATTTGAAAGTAATTAATATTATTCAACACTAAAGAAAGAATTAAAGAAAACAAAATAAAAAATCAGAAACTCGAAATCATTAGTGGCTAACTCCTCGACTATTTTCTCATTCATTAAATAAAAAAGAATTCGAATTTCGCGCCTTAACCTCCAAATCACAAGTGCATGCCAGATGGCGCTTGACTGGCGCCAAATTCGAATTTCTAAACCTTCGTCTCCTCATTCTCGTAGGCTAGAAAAACTCAAAAACTTCAAATATACAAATCATATATTTTGCTGTATTTTTTTCAGTCTCCAACCGATTACCACCTAATCATTGTCTAACTTACGGAAAGTCTAGGAAGCTTCCGGATTGTGAAAGCACCTCGGTGCAGAAAAACCTCCCGGTTTTTCGTGCCCGAGTCTCGCCGCGGAACAAGTCATCATAACTTCATTTCCCAGAGAACAATGTGCGCGTCGTTGCTATTCGGATCCTTAAAACTAATCTTCTGATTCTTATCACTCTGAGCATTCATCTGCCGCCAATTGACGTAACCTCGGCCACCCATCAGCGTCAAAACAGTCCTTTTTGGTTGATCCTGATTCGCCGTCGACGTCGTCTTTCCCCCACCGCCCTTTTTCCCACTACTATTTCCACCCTTGCTCTTCTCATTCGTCGGCGTCGAGGTCGCCTTCACGTCCCTCGTCGGCGACTCTTTGCTCTCGCCGCCTCTCACCTCGTACGGACCATTTCGACTCGCCGTGCTGCTATTCCGCGACAACTTGCCCGCCTTCAGACTCAAATTCTCCTCGGAGCCCGAAGACGTGTAGAGCGAACTCGCGTGCGAATCGACGGACCAATTCGACAGGTCCAGGGATCGCGGTCGTGTGATTTTCATCTGAAGCCGTCGATCCAGGGTGCTGACTTTACTCGGAATCGCCGCCAATTCCGGATCACTTCTGCGCAACGTCTCGTAAACCGGATCGATCCCCGAATTATTCTCGTTCTCGTAATCCTTCACGTACATCAATTCCCCGTAGAGTCCATAAACATCGCAATTCTCGCCCGAGCTCTGCGAGCTCGATGTCGAGCTTGACAAAAATCCGCCTGTGCAGCCCAAGCCGCGCGGCAGTGTCTTCGAGCCGCGAAATTCACTCTCCCGACTGCGAAGTTTTCGCCGTAGCATCACGGGACTCTCGGCCAGTTGATGACGGAGTTTCACCACATTCGAAGAGTCCAGAGGCTTGTCCTTGCGTTGGTTGGATTCGGGCGTTGAGCGATGCGCAGCCGGAGCTTCCTCCATTTCTTTCGGGCAGACAAGACTCTTGGTGTTCTGTATCGCGAGGAGGAAAGTGATTGGTCCAAAGTGCGCGTGATACGAAATATTGACGCGACCGGAGATTATTGGAACGCCCTCGAGACGCGGCAGAGGAATCGTCAGACTTATGCCGACGTTCGTTCCGACCCAGAGGAGACCCTTGCAGGCCATCAGTGATGTTACCCAGACGGAAGTTTGATTGTTGTTGAGATTGTCGCCACAGGAATTCGAATTGGAGGAGGTGGCGGATTTCGTCACTCGTAGAACATTCGAGGCGATATTGATGTCCTGGAGGTGTTTGAAGGTTTCCGTATGATAGAGGCAAACAGTGCTCGAATTCTTCAGAGCCACCCAGAGTCCAACTCCCGAGTGCGCCATGAGTTTCACACTGCCGACGTGCTCGTGCTGAACGCTGAAATTTTTCGCGACTTCACCCGTGAGTGCGTTGAGAACCCAGACCTTTTTCCCGGACGCGGCATAAACCGAGGAGTTGATGGGCATTAAACAGGAAGTGGGCTCGGTTCCGAGATGAACGACGAGCGGCTCACGAAGATGCCAAGTTCCGTCGGCCTGTCTGCGGAACATGAGCAAGGATCCGGTGCCGAGAGCGACGAAAACATTGTCGTAATGATACTTGATTTGAATTACGGGGCCGGAAACTGCGTAGCTTCCGAGTTCCTCGTGCTTTTCCGGCTCGGCGGCATGGTAGATGATGATTTTTCGCGAATCGGTGCCCATCCAGACTAAATCGGAGGCGAGGTTTGAGGTTTCGCCGGGGATTCCTTTCACAAACTCCATTGCGGCGACTCGCGTCTCGAACAGGTCGAAGGCCGAGACTTGTTTGAGGGATGTTGATGATGCGGTTGTTGACTGGTTGAAAATTGTCACGTGACTCGAGACGCCGTCTCCAGTGCAAATCCAGAGGTAATTTTGGTGGCGGCCTCGTCTTCTGGTTGGTCGGGGATTCTGGGTTGTGTAGAAGCAGCCGCAACGGACCTGGAGACAAAAAAAAAGGACAAAGGAGCGAGATTAGGAGACATTGAGACTGAACGAAAAACGGGCGGAAATAGGTCAAATGAAATCATCAATATCCTTTTTAACCAGAATTTCGAAAGCCAAATGAAAACAGAAATTGGAAAAATGCTTAATCGTTCAGGATGTTAAAAAAATTGCGACAATCGATACGGTACATGCATGTTGAACCATTTCGGAAATATTGACAAAAAAAAAAAACACTCGAAATTTGAGATTTTTACATTTTCTATTTTTGTTTTTGAAAAATTAATGGAATTTAATCCGTAAGAGGTGGAGCCTTTTTTTCTAGGTAGCGGCAAGGGCATAGATTTATAATATTGTACATAAATAATAAACAATAAATAGTAAATAATAATAAATACATGTACAAAATTCATATTACCAAAGATTTCAAATAGATTGCACAAAAATTTTGGATAGATTCAAAAGGTTTTACAAAGATATATTTCAATTTTTTTTAATATTTCGCAAGGATCCCTATAACTTTCAAAAAGACTTTACATAAATTTCAGATAGATTTAAAAACTTTTACAATGATTTTAATGATTACTCAAAAATCTCAGAAATATTTCGTGCATAATTCAAAAATTTCACAAAGATTTTCACAATTCCACTAATTTTACTAAATATTTCGCGAAGATTTGGAATATTTTGTCAAGATTTCACAAGGATTTAAATTATTTCCTAAAATTTCACCAGTATTTCGCAAATGTATCGGATAAATTTAAAAGATTTCACAAAGACTTGAATCATTTCACGAAATTGTTCGTCTGATTTCAAAGATTGCACAAAGATTTTAATGATTTACAAAAGAAGCCATAAATATTGTAAAGGATGAGCAAAAATTTTAGATAGATTAAAAATATTTCACAAAACTTTTAATTCTTCAAAATTCTAGAGATTTAAAGCTTTCTATGTAAAACAAATCAGTACATATTATATTCTTGTTCTAAATTGAAAAATTTTCAATTAAACGGGGTAAAAAATTAAATAATTTCAACTTAAGGAATATTTTTAATTTAATCAAATCCTTTAATTACGAATATATTATCATGGAGTTATTTTTAAGATAAAAATAGTTCATACAGTTACAACCGCAAGTTTACACTTTTTGATTACTGAAAAATTCTATTATTAAATTTATTTATTAAATGTGATGCAAAAAAATAATATAAAGGAAAACCCAAAACTTTGAAATAAAAAAAATTTTATTGATGAATCATTAAAAATTTTTATTTATTTGATTTAATATTATATTTTATTTTTATTTAAATGCTCAAATTTTGAACGAATTTAGAATCGTTTTGTCAAATCAATTCAGTTCAGTTTTTAAAACTTAAAGTACAGATCCATTAAAAAAATAATTTATTCATTTATATTTATAGTTGATAAAATAACAGTGTCATTTACCCAAAATTTTAAATTCCAAACGCTTTTTATTTTTCAATTGTTTAAGTTTTCAAGACTGCATTTTGAAATTATTTACTTAAAATGTGTACACTTAAAAATGAAAACATAAAATGGAAAATTTCTGAAATAAAAGATTTGAAAATTACGCATTCAGGATGGCTATTTTAATCAAACATTTTTCATGGGGAATGAAATTTTAAAAATCGAACAATAAATCTAAAAATGGTTCCATTCGAAATAATGAAACCTGAACTGTAAATTTAAGAACTGAAAGTGAAAAACTTGAATTTCAAACTTTGAAAAATAAATTTAAAAGTCATTTCATTCAATATCATTTTCAATTATCTAAATGAAAAAATAAATCAATTCAAAAATGTTCAAAATTATACCATTTTAAGTGTCCGTCTACTAGCAGCAGCTGCTGAAAGTGGAGGTAAAAAAAATCGTGGGTTTCAAACACCCAGTGTGAACTTAGTGAGTAAAAAAGTAATTTTGGGGCCATTTTTTTTTTTGAAATTTGATTGATTTTTGTTAAAATTCTAGCGTAACTATATCACATGAAGTGAAATAATTATTTTGTTTCGATTATTTCATACTTTTTTCTTTATAGATGGCTTATAACTTACGGCAACGCGTCATGCGATAGCAGACTGTGAATGTGTAGAATAAAATATAATTGTTAAAATACTGTTACATACATCTCTTTTATCAATTTCTTGTATTTTATTAGTATTACATGTCAAAGTACCTAAAATTTTTATAATAATAAATCGATTTAAAAACGAAAAATCCGATTCATCATTTTATCATAAAATTGACATTTCAACTGTGCAAATAAATATCGTTTTTGAAAGCAACCATGTTGTAATATGTTTTTATGAAAGTAAACTATTTCAAAAGTAGTCATGAATTTTCAGAATAATAAAATTAAAATTGCGCGAGTTGTGAATTTTTAAGTAAAAAAAAAACCATTTTTTCACTTTTTTCTATAATTTTTTTAACAAACTTAAAATAAATAAATGGCTAAAAATCAACTCTACCTTATGGAAGATACCTTAAACTATATCGGATAATTTTATTGTAACAAAATATTTAATAGGGGTTAAACAATACATGATTAAATACCTTTGGGGTGTATATTACCCACGATTCACTTTACCGTGATTTTTATCATGTATGCATATTGAGTGTTAAATCTGGAATTTTGATTCTTTTCGAAAATTCTCCCTTTCAACTAAATGTAAGAATTAGCATTCCCTGTTCCAATCCATAATTTTAATTTTTTCCAAAAATATCCCGTTTCAACTTAGAATGAGAAATCATTCTATTAAAAAAAAAATCCGTCTTTAAGCTCGGAATTTATTTAACTATTGACAATTCCCTGTTCCAAGAAAATTTTAATTCTTTGGAAAAATTTCCAGTTCCAATTTAGAATTTTGTTCCTTTTCGAAAATTTTGAGTAATAGCTCGGAATTTATTAAAATTTGAAAATTCCCGGTTCCAAGTCAGAATTATTATTCTGGATAAATTCCAGTTCCAACTATAAATTTGTAAAAAATTGAATAATTTCCTGTTCAAATTCAAAAAATTCAAAAAGTTTTGTTTTTGTTTAGTTTTGAATATTTAATTTATAATAACTGAAATATTTTAGACTGAAATTAATTAAAAGCCACAGTTTAATTTCTAACATTAAAATCTGCTTATTCTAAAATTGTGAACTGATTCCAAATCGTTTTGCACAATCAATTATTATTTATTTTTTAAAACTTAAACTACAATTCAATTTTAAAAATCATTAGGTAATTTATTTTCACAGTTGATCAAATAAAAATGTTTTTAAATCAAAATCTTCGATTTTAAAAGCGCCTAATTTTTAAATTTTCAAGTCTTTAAAACTGGACTTCACAATTCTTTTAATTCAAATGTACGCTTAAATATCTAAAACGGAAAATTTTTAAAGTGAAATATTTTCGAATCACGCATTTAAAAAATCAAGCAATGAACTTAAGGTGAATTGAAATTTTCTAAAAATATTAGAAAATCATGCAAATTAGAAGTTTAAAAAATATTTAAATTAAATTTCGAACTTGAAATAATTTGAAATAATTTAAACGAAGTATGTGTAGCGATAAAATACGGCTTAAAAAAAATATATATTTAGAAGTTTTGAAAAAAATCTTAATATCCTTCGTTTAAATTCGTTGAAATCATTTCAAGTTTTTAATTAATTTTGAATCTTTTCTAAACTTATAAATATCTCTTGAAATTACTCAAATTTTTTCTACAAATAATACGTGTTGTTCTTCACATACAAATTGAACATTTATTACATATAACAACTAAAATCGTAAGGTTCAAAGTTTAAAAGTTCTTTAAACTTCTAGAGATTCGAAGCTTTTTATGTAAAATAATTCAGTTCATATTCAGGGTGACCGTTTTAATCAAAGAACAAAATTCCCGGTCATTTCACGGTTTTTTCCCGATTCGCAAATATTTTTCCCGGTCAATAAAATTTAAAAAATCGAAATATAAAGCTAAACAGTAAATGTACAAGTAATAAAAAAAAACTAACGCAGTGAAAGTGGAACTCTTGAATTTTTAACTTTTAAAATTGAAGGTACTAACACTTTTCAACTGCATAGTTTCAAGTATAATGAATTTAAGCAGCAAAATTAAGAATTTTTAATATCCATAAATTATAGAGTTCAAAGATTTAGATTAAGTTCCAAAAATATAAATCCAGGTTAACATTATCAATACTTGAAATTAAAGAATCAATCAGTTAACTTAAAAAATGGTCAAAATTATATTATTCAGGTCATTAAATAATTTAAAATTTGAATTTTTTTCAACTTTAACTTCTTAAATTAGAATTTAAATTAATTTCATTTTAAATAGTATAAGCATCCTTGAAAAACTTTTAAATTGAATTTCAAGATCTTGAGAAATCTAGAAGTAATTTAAATTTTTTTCAAATTTAGCTTTATTTTTGAAATTTTTTCAAAACTTCTCAATAATTTAAAAAATTGATTCAATTTGTCCTAAAAATATTAGAAAATCCTGCGAATTTGAAAAATGTCCTTAACATTTTTTTTTAAAATAACAATTGAACACTTATTATTTTTAGGAACAATTAGAGTAATTTTAAGAGTTATTTAGAAGTTTCAAAAAAATTTAAAGTTAATTTAGAACTTGAAATTATTTCAAATAATTGAAATAATTAAAAATTGAAAATGATTTGAATTGGAAAAAATTTATTTATTTTAAAATATGTTTAGAAATTCTCACATTTTTTTCACAAACTTCGTTTAAATTACTTGATATCATTTTAAGTTTTAAATTAATTTCGAATCTTTTGAAAAACTTCTGAATATTTCTTAAAATGACTCAAATTTTTCTACAAATAATACGTGTTCAATTATTATTTATACATCAAAATTCAACAATTTCGCTTACAAATTAAACATTTTATCAAGTAGAACAATAAAAATTGTGACGTTGAAATGTTAAAAGCTTTTCGAAATTTTAACAATTCAAAGCTTTCTATGTCAAACAATTAAGTTTAAAATTGTTTACTTTTAAATATTTAGCTTCAATTTAGTCTTCTTACATTACAAGTCAAATATTGATAAATATTAAATAATTATCCTTTTTCTTAATCAAGTTTTTTTAAATTAAATGGGTTAAAAATTGAATAATTTAGACTGAAACAATATTTTTAATTTAATAAAGGCCTTTAATTAAGAATTAATTACAAATCTGGAAATTCTTGAACTTTCAACGGATTTAGAATAGTTTTATTTTTTTATCAAAACTTTTCAAATTCAAACGTTTTTAATTTTTAACTGTTCAAGTCTTCAATAAAGACTCAAGTTAAAATTCTTTAAATTAAAAATATAAGCATAAAAATAAAAATCTAAAATAGATAATAAAAAAGATATCAATTCAACGAATTATTTACAAAACTGTTGAAATCGAACTTAGACAGATTTGTCTTTAGAAAATATGTAAAATTCCCGGTCAAGAAATAAATTCCGTATCATTTCCGGGTTTTTCCCAGTTCAGCGGCTACCCTGATATTATATTCTTTTTCTAAATTGAAAAATGTCAAATTAAATGTGTAAAAAATTGAATAATTTCAATTTCAACAATATTTTACATTCAATAAAAGCTTTTAATTACGGCTATCTATTATTATGTAGTTATTTTCAAGTTAAAAATAGTTTATAAAGTTTGAACAGCACGTTTACATTTTTTAATGATTCAAAAAAAAATTCCATAAAAATATATTAATCAATTTATTTATGAAATTTAATGTAAAAAATAATATAAAAGAAGACCTAAAGCATTGAAATAAAAATATTTGATTGATGAATCATTAAAATTTTTATTTAAAATTAAAATTGTCGGAATAAATAATATTATATTAATTTCAATTTGAATTCAAACAGTTAAAATCTGGAAATTCTCAAATTTTGAACGGACTTAGAATCATTTTGTCAAATCAATTATTGTTCAGTTTGTAAAACTTAAAGTACAGATCCCTTAAACAAATGATTTATTTATTTATATTTAAAGTTGATAAAATAAAAATGTTTTTATCAAAAATTTTCAATTCAAAACATTTCAAGACATTTTGAAATTATTTAAAAATCGGTTGAAATCGGACTTGGGCTGATTTTTCTTCTGAAAATTCGTAAAATTCGTAAAATTCGTAAAATTAGACTTACTTCGGTTTGGTGTTGCGACTGGTAAACAGGCTGCGAGCTGACGAAAAGTGGCATTTTCGTCGAGGGTCTCTGCTCCTGTTCCGGCACTTCCCAGGAAGGCGAATTGTTGGGATCGAGAGCCAATTGAGCTAATCGCAATTCCGTGACCCAGTCTTTTTTCACCAGAGGATTGTCCGTCTGAAAAGTGTACATTTGTCCCTGCTTCGTCATCAACTGGAGACAACAACTGTCCGCCCAAACCATGTCCTCGTCTTTCTGCTGAATCGACGACTGGATGGTCTGCAAAATCTGTTTCGTCGTGTCCAAAGTCATACCCTAAAAATAAAACAAAAAAGAATAAAATTTAAAATTAAAAAATTAAAATACTTCGACTTGTGTTGTCCACTCAAAAATCCGGGAAACAAATTCCCTGACATTTTTCAGGTCGAATTTTTCATAGTACAGAGCCATGGACATATTTCGGATTTTTCAAAACTTGACAAACTATATTACAAGACATTCTTCTATTTATTAACATCACCGATTAATTAAATAATTAAATAATACTGAAGCACGGTGGCCGTTTTAATTGAAGAAAAATATTCACGTTTTTTTCCCGATTCACAATCATTTTTCACGATCAATGAAATTTAAAAAATCGAACTCTATTCTAAACATTTTTCCATTTAAAGGCATAAACAATAAACAACAAATTAAATTTACACGTATGAAATGGAAGGTACTAACACTTTATAATTTAAATTTTTCTAATGAAATGCAGATAAACTGAAAAATTTAGAACTTTTATCAACTATAGAGTTCAAAGATTCAAATTAAATTCCAAAAATAGAGATCCACGTTAATATTTTTAATACTCTAAATTAAAGAATCGAGCAATGAACTTTAAAAATTTTCAAAATTATATTTTTTAAAGTAATTTTAAGCTAGAAAAATTACAAAATTAAGAATAAATTTTTTTAAATTATAAGTTAAATTATTTTCATTTTAAATAGTTTAAGCATCCTTCAAGAACTTAAAAAATTTATTTCAAAACACTGAGAAAAATTGAAATGGTTTTATATTTTTCCAAATTCAAAATCATTCTTGAATTTTTTTCGAAACGTTTAAATATATTTTTAAATGAATTGAATTTTTTCTACATATTTTAGAAAATATTGCAATCGAAAAGAATTTCAGCACGATCGATTAATTAAATAATTAAAAAAATACTAAAGAACATCATAATTTCTTGAATTTGCCTCTAAAGTCCATGAATTTTAATAATAATTTAAAATTTTATTTTATCTACTTATACATAACATTCACAGCATATTTATGAAAAATAATGTGGGCATTTTATTAAATTCAATTTTAACCGCTTTAAATTCCTATTTTTCTAAGTAGAAATTTGAATTTTCAAAAAATAAGAATAATAAAATAAATACATTTTTTTAAAAATTCTACGAAAAGGCGATTAAAAAAAACATTAATTCTCAATAAAAAAATTTGAATTTTCAACTAAAAAAGATCAGTTTTCGACCAAAAATGGAAGTTAAATTTTCAGTTTACACAATTATTTTTCTACACAAAAACATATTTATTTAAAAAAAAATTTAATGTACTTTTTAACCACATAGTTTTATTTCTAGCCAAAAAGATAAATTTTTAACTAAAGTGATGAATATTCAATTGCAATACTTGAATTTTCAAGCAAAAAATGAATTTTCAAAGAAAACGATTAATTTTCAAACAGGAAGATAAATTTTCTACAAACACGATTTTTCAAAAAATATATATGAATTTTCAACAAAAAGGTTGTGAATATTAACTAAAAAAGACCAATATTCAACCAAACAGTTGAATTTTCAACTAAAATTATGAATATTGAACTGGAGTACTTGAATTTAAAATGAAATGCTGGAATTGTCAAATACAAAAAGACAAATTTTCAAACAAATAGTTAAATTTTAAACTAAAAAAAAATTCATTTTCAACTAAGATTAATTTTTGCTGAATATGACGAAAATTTATAGAAAATACATGAATTTTTAACCAAAAAGAAGAATTTTTAAATAACAGGATTAAATTCAAAGAAATAAAATTTCTACAATAAAAGTCGATTTTCTATAAAAAAAATAGTTTTATTTAAAACCCATGTACATGAGTTTTCAACAAAATAAATGAATTTGCAATTAAAAAAGATCAATTTACATGAAAATTGTTCACTTTTATACTGTAAAAGGTCCATTTTCAACTCAAAGTGGAACGGTTACATTTTCAGTTGAAAAAATTAAGTTTCAACCAAACTGATAAATTAGCAACTAAAATTATAAATCTTCAACTGGAATAGCTTCATTTTATGCCAACGAAAAAGATGAGTTTTCTATCAATAAGATTAATTTTCTACAATAAAAGACGAATTTTTCACAAACAACATGAATTTTCCAAAAAATAATTTAATTTTTGAATAAGAAATATCAATTATGAACCAAATAGTTATGTTTTCATAAAAAAAAAGATCAAGTTTCAACCAAAAATAAAATAGTGCAATTTTTCGTTAAAAATTAAATTTTCGGTAGAAAATTCCTTTTCAGCCAAAGAAAAAACAAGTTTTCAATCAAATAGCTAATTTTTCAAACAGAAAAATTAATTTTCAATTAAAACTATGAACCTTCAGAAAAGTAATTTTATTTCCAAACTAGAAGATGAATTTTAAACTAAAATGATAAATATTTAACTGAAATACTAGAAATTTTGGACTTGAAACAGGGATTTTTTAAACTAAACTAGTCAATAAGGAAAATTTTTTTTTAAACAAACTGTTGCATTTTATAATAAAAAAAATAAATTTTATTCAAGATTAATTTTCTACCAGAAAAGACGAATTTTCAACAAGAAACATAAATTTCTAACTAAATATTTGAAATTCTTAAGAAAAAAGGCAAATTTGTTTCTTAAAAGAAAATTAATTTTTAACCAAATTATTACATTTTCAACTAAAAAAGTGGATTTTCAAAAATATAATTCAATTTGCACCAAAAAAAGTGAAGTTATAGTTGATATTAAAAAAAAAAGATTTTAATATTGAATAAGAAACAGTCGAATTTAAACAAAAAGTCAAATTTTTAATAAAATTCTCAATGTTGAGGTACAAAAATTAATTTAAAAAAATATATTCCAAAAAAATAGTTAAGTTCTCGTCGAAAGAAGTGAATTTGCAACTAAAAAATAAATAAATTTTTAACATAAATGAAATAGTTCAATTTTCAGATAAAAAAAATAATTTGAACCGAAAAGAGTAGATTTAAATAAAATACTTATATTTTCAACCAAAAAGATGAATTTTCAACTCAAATATTATTTTTTAACAACAACATTTTAACAAAGTAATTATTCTTTTAACCAAAATAAATGAATTTGCAATCAAGACGAATAATTTTCCCAAAAAAGTCCATTTTGAAACACATAGTTGAATTTTCAACTACAAAAAAAATCAATTTTCTAGAAAAGAAAAACCAATTTTTACTAAATTAGATTGTCAACCGGAAAATGATTTTTCAACCAAAAAGATTAAGTGTTATGCGTAATGATTGAATTTTAACCGAAAGAGATGAATTTTCAATAAAATACACGAATTTGCATCTAAATGATTGATTTTTTAATTAAAAGAGGCAAATTTTTACCAAAAAATGGCACGTTGAATTTACGGTAAATCAATTTTTAAGGAAAAAACAAAATTATTTAAAACAAAAATTAGTTTATTTTAAACCAGAGAAAAATCTTCAACAAAAAACGTAAAATTTAATACAATAAAAGACAAATTTCCAACCGATAAAATTTTTATACAAAACAGTTGAATTCAATAAAAATAATAAGAAAATAAAAAAAAAAGAAGACGATTCTTTTCAAACTGAATAACTGACCCTTTGACTCTATTTTACGAATAAACTATTAACTTTTATCAATAATTTTTATAAAAAAAAACATTGAAAAACAACATTACAACAAAATAGTTCAAGTTTAAACTGTAATAATTAAATTTTTTAGCCAGGAAAAACAGAAATTTCAACAAAATTTAATTTAAAAATTTTCATTCCTTAAAAGCTGAATTCTGACCGAAAAATATAGTAGCTGATATTACTGTTAAAAACGATTAAAATTTTTAAATAAAAACAGTTTAATTCAGACAAAATACATACATAATTCTTAAATTCCTGAAATAATTTTTTACTGACTCGATTTTTTCTCAAAATTGTCAAATATCATTCTGCTAAATATTTCTTGGTTTTACTCAATTTTTTATTTGTTTTTATTTTGTAAACTTACCAAATTAAAACATTTTGCTTCAAAATTTTATGAAATCTTTTTCGAAATTTTATGAAATCTTTTTATGTGTTTAAAACACTTTTTTAAATTTTTCTTAAAGTTCATTTTTGAAAATAAAAAATTATTAAAAATTTTCACACGAATATAAGGACGATTATTATTTTTTTAAATCTTATCAGCCCTTCTAATCTCTTAAAATTATTTAAATTTTTGCTGCAAAATTAAAAAAATTGCCCTAAAATCTTTCAGATTCTGCTTTGACAATTTTTTTTAATCTTTTAAAATCTTTTAAAATAATCTCTAAAAATTAATTTTTTGTAATAAAATATTATTTTAATTTTACCTATGAACCTTACATAAATGTGTTTCATTTTCGTGAAACTTTACAAAATTCTTAAAAAATTTTGCTTCAAAATCGTTTACACACTTTTTAACAATTTTAGGAAATAATTCAAAATATTTTGTGATCTTTTTTCAGTTTTCTCTTGAAATTCCTTACAAAAGAATCCTTAAAAAAATTCCCATGAATCTTAAGAACTTTTGTTCATTTTCTAGACACTGACAAAATTCAGTTTATACCTAAAAAAAAATGGATAAATCCTGAAAAATTAAAATATTGTCTCAACGTCTTTACATATTCTTTTATCCCATATTTTGAAATCCAAATTTCAAATAACGACAAGATTTTTAATTGACAAAAAATAAAATTGCAAATTTCAAAATATCAAAAACTAAAATTCAGCGACTTCAAGATTGACTTTTACAATAAACGAATTATTAAATTTCCGACAAATGTTTCAATTCCCGAAATTTTTAACTGTGAAACATAGTTAATTGATTAATAATTTGTGAGCTATTAATATAATTTAAAATAAGGCAAACGATTTAATTAATCATTTATTAATAATATATTAATTATTTTCGGAAAACAAGGAATATGATAAACCCCTAAATATTTTTTTTTCTACTACAATAAAATAACCAACTCTTAAATGTGATATTTTTATTCAATTAGACTTTGTAACGAAGCAAAAATATTTTAACATTTGTATGTCACTCTTAAAGAAAGACCATTAACGAAATTTTTTTATTTTTTGGTAACAATTAAATTAATGGAATATTATCGAAGTGTTATAATAAATCAATGTTGAAAATAAATTCTGAGAATTGAGAACAAGAAAATAATTATTATTAGCTTGTATTTAAATTTATATAAATATAATTTTCATAAGATTCTTGAGAAAATGTAGAAGCTTTTTAAATATTTCAAGGATATCAGAAAAGAATCTATTAAACTTTAAGAACTTGTTTTATTTTATAGGATTTTACAAAATATTATGAAAAATTCCAGTCTCCAAATCTAAAAAAAAATTACGTTACTATCTTCTAAATTTTCCCAGCAATTTTAAGAAAATTTGTTTTATTCTCTTGGAAACTTTCAAATATTATTTTCAGTTCTACTAAATATTTCTTGAATTTACCCGATTTTTGTTCGTTTTTATTTTGGAATCTTACCAAATTGAAACATTTGACTTTAAAATCCTCTAAACTATTTTTGAGAAATTTTAGAAAATCGTTTATGTTTACAAAACTTTTTCGATTTTCTCTTATACTTCATTGTTCAACATAAAAAATTCTTTAAAACTTTTACACGAAAAAAAGGAAAATTCTCTTTTTTTTTTTTATTTTGTCACACCTTCGAAACCTTCTAATTTCTAAAAATCATTCAAATTTTTCCTGCATTTTTTATTTATTCTGGAAAGTTTTAAAAATTGCGCTAAAATCTTTCAGCTTCTTCTTTGACCATTTTTGAAATCTTCTGAAATCTTTTTAAATAATCTCTTCAAATTTTTCGAAATAAAAAATTATTTTAATTTTTTCTATGGAACCTGAAAAAATATCTTTCATTTTCGTGAAACTTTACAAGTTTTAATTATTTTTAAATCGTTTCAAATTTTTCCTAAAATAGTGTAATATGACAAAATTGCAAAATTTTGTTTTAAAATCTTTCAAACTCTTTTTAAAAAATTTTAAAATCCCCAAGAATTTCAAGAACTTTTTTTCACAACCTGACAAAATTCAGTTTACCTACAAAATTTGTAAATCTTGAAAAATAAAATAAAAATGGTCTCGACGTCTTCCATATTATTTTCACTCACATTTTAAAATATTTCAAACTTAAAATTATTATTTTTTAAATAAAACCGAAACCATTTCTCCTCAAATCTTTCATAATTATTAAAAAGCTTTCAACTCGTTTATTCGGGGTCTTCGGGTATTTTCATACCGGAGCGATAATTAATGGAAATGATTCAATAATAAAAAAAAAACAGAAAAGCACTATTAGAAAACGTCCACTGTACATGCATACAATTTTTATTTAGAACAATAATTTTGTTTTGCCTTGTAAAAAAAGAGTCCGGGGACGACCGTTATGATATTTTACAGTACCTCCGAATTCAGTTTTTAAAAAGTTTTAATTTTTGTGGGGAAAAAAAAGACGGAGAAACTGTACCCGATTGACCACACGACGAACTATCACATGCCCTTAAAAGTGGCATTTTGGACGTTAATGGGCTAAAATTAAAATCGAAATTAAAATCGATAATATGTACCTCGTAGGTTCCTTTGAGCTGAGCAACGAGGTCGCTTATCCTCGACATTACTTCATAATCGTGCATGAGATCGTTCATCTCAGCACAGAGACTGTCTGCCCCGAGTTGTCCACTTTGTCCGCTCTGTCCACTTTCGCCACTTCTGTCCGATCTCAAACTGCTTCCTTTGTTAAGGCCGGCAGTCAACAGACGACTCAGAGTTGGCGAGGTGCTAGTATCTTGAATCTGCAATTTTATCATTTAATTTCTCTATTGGAATTTCTGAAATTACGATTTTTTTTATCTGTCGAGCGAAAAAAATTGGTTCATTTTCAAATTTTTCGCAAAGTCTCCAATTTTTCAACTAAAAAAATTGCACCATAAGAAAAAAAGTCTTTTAATCACTTGTTTGCAACCATTTTTTCAAAAATATTGCACATTTTACGAAAAATTTGAAAAAGAACCGATTTTTTTTGGGGTCGGCAGATAAAGAAAATCGATTTCAGAAATTCTTCAGATCAGAGTGAAATAAAAAAATTCGTGTCATTTTTTTCCTTTCAAGAATAAGGGGAAAAAAATGTTATAAGAAAAAGAAAAATTGAGATATTCTAATAGAAAATATATTTAGGAGACTCACTTCAACCTCCGAGACTGGATGCGTCCATTTTAGAGTGAGTCTTTCGTTTCCGGAAAAATCCTCCGTGGCTCTAGACGCCACGGAAACGCAGACTACTAAGTCATTTAAAAGGAGAAGACGTCTTCTCTTCGATTTTGTGATCATACCGTTTTGGTTGAACTCCTGGAAGAGATTTAAAAAAAATTGTAATTTACCGATTTGAAGAGTTTGGAGGTCATGTCTAAATTAAGATAAAAAAAATCATGAAAAAAGTCGATCCGTCACAGCAATATAAACAGACTGCGCACAATTTTTCACAGTACAGAGCCATAAAAATATTTAACATTTTTTTAAATAATAAATTCGAAATATTTATAAACTTTCGCGTGTTTATGAAAAATTATATAAAATACAAATAATTTGTATAAAAAAATACAAAATTTTCTTACATACATAGGCACGATGGATTAATTCAATAATTAAGTAATACCAAAAACATCATATTCATTCCTTGAATTTGTCTCTAAAGTACCAAATAGTTTAATTTTCAATTAAAAAAGATGAGTTTCCAACCAAGAAAACGGAATAGTTCAATTTTCAGTTAAAATAATTACTTTTTCATCAGTTTCAACCAATTTGATGAATTTACAATTAAAATTATAACTTTTTAACTTAAATAAATAAGTTTGAAACAAAAAGATGATATTTAGTTAAGTTTTTAACTAAAAAGGAAAAATATTCAAACGAATAGTTGAATTTTCAGTTAAAAAAAAAAAAAAAATTCTAACAAAATAGTTAAATTTTCAACCACAAAAAACAATTTAAAAATAAAATTACGAATATTTTATTGTAATACTTGAATTTTAAAACAAGATTAGTTATTATTAAAATTAAAAAAAAAACGATTTTTTAACAAGATACATGAATTTTCCACAAAATAGTTGAATTTTGTACCAAAAAAGACAAATTTAAGTATTACTCAAAAAATAATATTAATTCCTTGAATTTATCTCTAAAGTACCAAATAGTTGAATTTTCAAGTGAACAAGATCAGTTTCCAAACAAAACGGAATAGTTGAAATTATCAGCTAAAATAATTAATTTTTCACCCGAAAAAGCCAATTTGCAACCAAATTGATGAAATTTTCATTAAAATTATAAATCTTTAACTAAAACAGATAAGTTTTAAACAAAAAGACGATAATTAGGTGCATTTTCAACTAAAAAAAAAAAAAAAACGAATTTTCAACCGAATAGTTGAATTTTCAGTTAAAAAAAAAACAACAATTTTTAACAAAGTAGTTAAATTTTCAAACATAAAGATAAATTCAAAAATAAAATTACAAATATTTGATTGTAAAACTTGAATTTTAAAACACGAGGATTAATTTTTAATAAAATTAAAAAAAAAACTATTGTTTAACAAGATACATGAATCTTCCACAAAATAGTTGAATTTTGAACCAAAAAAGACAAGTTTCCAACCAAATAGTTGAAATTTGAACTAAAAAAGATCAGTTTCCAACCAAAAAACGGAATAGTTCAATTTTCAGTTAAAATAATTAATTTTTCACCCGAAAAAGCAAATTTTCAACCAATTTGATGAATTTGCAATTAAAATTATAAATCTTTAACTGCCATAGATAAATTTTAAACAAAAAGATATTTTAGCAAAAATGTTTCACTTTCCACCAAGTACTTTTATTTTCAACGAAAAAAGATTAATTTTCAAATAAGAAGATTAATTTTCTACCGAAAAAGGCGAATTTTCAACACAATACATAAAATTTTAACTAAATAGTTGAAGTTTTAACTGAAAGACAAATTTTAAATCAAATAGTTGAACTTAAAAAAAAAAAAAAAAAAACGATCCATTTTTAACCATAAATGAAATAGTTAAATTTTCAGTTAAAAAAACATTAATTAAAAAAAATTAAATCTTCAATTAAAGTGATGAATTTTAAACCAAAAAGATAAATTTTCAACAAAAATTATGGAATATCTAACTGGATTAGTTAAATTTGCAACCATAAAGATCAATTTAGAAATAAAATTACGAATACTTGAACACTTGAATTTTAAAACATGAAGGTTAATTTTTTATAAAATAAAAAAATAATTTTTCAACAAGATACAGGAATTTTCCACAAAATAGTTGAATTGTGAACCAAAAAAGACAAGTTTTTAACCAAACAGTTGAATTTTGAACTGAAAAAGATAATTTTCCAACCAATAATGAAATAGTTAAGTTTTCAGTCAAAATAATTAATTATCCACCAGAAAAAGCAAATTTTTAACCAAATTTATGAATTTTTAACTAAAAAAGACCAATTTTCAACCAAACTGTTGAATTTAAAACTAAAATAGATCCATTTTTAGCCATAAATAAACTAGTTTAATTTTCAGATAAAAACAAATATGTAAAAAAATATTTTTAAAAAATACTTGAATTTTCAATTAAAGTGATGAATTTTAAACAAAAAAGATCAATTTTCTATACAATTAAAACAAAAAAACATTTTTTAATACAATACATGAATTTTCCACAAAATAGTTGAATTTTCAACTAAAAAAGTCAAGTTTTCAACAAAGTAGATGGATTTTGAATTAAAAAAGATCAGTTTTCAACCGAAAATGGAAGTTACATTTTCAGTTTAAAAAAAAATTTAACCAAACTAATGAATTTTTAACTAAAATTATGAATCATCAACTGGAATTGTTGAATTTTTAACAAAAAAGATGAATTTTGAACTAAAAAAGATAATCTTTCAAATAAAAAGTGAACAGTTAAAGATGAATGTTTAACTAAAGAGATGGAATATTGAACTGAAATAATTATATTTTCAATTTCAAAAAAAATTTAAAAATATACAATTTACAACAAAATAGTTACAAGTTTAAACTGCAATAATTAAATTCTCAGTAAAAAAATTCACTTTCAGCCAGGAAAAAAAAACAATTTTCAATAAATCAGCTCAGTTTTCAACCAAATAGAAGAGTTTTCGATTGAAACAATGAACCTTAAAAAAATTCGTTTAAAAAAAAGGGTTTATCTCTTAAACAAGTAACAGAATTTTCATTCCAAAAAAGCTCAATTCTGAACAAAAAATATAGTAACTGATATTTAAATTAAAAAGATTTTAATTTGTAATGAAAAACATTTTAATTCAGCAACAAAAATACGACTTTTCAACATCAATTAAATTTTTAACTACGAAAAAATTTTCTATGAAAAAAGAGAAAATATTGACAAAAAACTCGTAAATTTCCAACAAAATACATGTAATTACAGCGAAATACTTTAATTTTCAACTAAAAACGTTCAATTTTTAACTAAAGACAGATATTCAAATTTTCAGTTCAAAAAATTAATTCCGAACAGAAAAAAACGAGTTTTAAACAGAACAATTTTGGAAATATTTGTAAAAAAACGAAAAACGGCATATTTTTACATTTTATGTAATGGTTTTCCAAAAAATGGATGGAAGTGAGCTAACCTGGGCCCATCTTGACCTGAATTTAATAAGCTTTTAAACTAAAAAAACAAACTTGAGAAAAGTTGAATCGTTTTGGAAATATTAATAAAAAACGAAGAAAGTACGAAAATTTGTGCATATTTTTACATTTTCTGTAATGGTTTTAAATAAAATGGATGAAACTGAGCTAACCTAGGCCCATCTTGACCAGAATTTCATAAGTTTTCTGAATTAAAAAAAAGAAACTTGAAAAAAGCTTAACTGTTTCGGAGATATAGGGACAGAAAAAAATGCCTGTAAGATTTTTGCACATTTTTACATTTTCTGTTATGTTTTTCTTCTTCCGTCGTCAAGAATGCAAAATAATGTTAAACAAATTGTTGAATTTTCAACAAACAATATTAATGTTTATCAAAAAATGTTATAGTTGATATTTCCACAACAAAATTTTAACATTTTGTTGAATTTTCAAGCCAAAAAGCCTAATTCTCTATAAAACAATTTAATTTTGAAAATAAGAACATAAAATAACAATAAAAAAGTTTATTTACAATTATTCATTTGACTTTTTTAACAAAATATTTAAATTTAGGTTAAAAAAAAAATTTTTTTTAAAAAGAGTTGTTAATTTTATTTTTTAACTAAAAAACGAACTTACAACTAAAATTATGAATCTTTAAAGAAAAAAAAATGAAACTTGAAAAAATTCGTTCAACTTTCAACCAAGTAGTGGAATTTTTAATAAATCATTTTTTTGGTTACAAATTCTACTATTTAGTTACAAATTTAATTATTTTGTAGAAAATTAAAGTCTTTTGTCAAAAAGTAGTTGTTTTTGGTCGAATATTTATATTGTTTGGTTGAAAAGTCATCCTTTTTTATTGAAAATTAATTCTTTTTATTTAAAAAGTCTATTATTGTATTTTTGTTTAAGAAATAATCTCTTTAAATAAAAAAACCTACTTTTTGTGAAATCTCAAAGATTGTTATGAAAAATTCATCTTTTTTGGTCTGAAATTTATACTTTAGTAAAAAATTCATATTTTTTTTTTGAAAATTTATCTTTTTTATTTGAAAATTGATTCCTTTTATTTGAAAACTCTATTTTTGAATTTTTATTTAAAAAATAATCTCTTTTATTAAAAACCCATACTTTCTGTGAAAATTCTACGATTTTTTTAAAACTCATCTTTTTTAGTCAAAAATGTATACTTTTGTAGGAAATTAATATTTTTTGGTTGAAAATGTATCTTGCGGTGGAAAAATATTTTTTTCTAAATTTTTACAAATTCACCTTTTACGTTGGAGAGTTAATAATTTTTATTAAAGTCTAATATTATATTTTTGTTGTTTAGTTAAAAACTGCAGAAATTCGTTGAAAGTTTAATTATTTTATTGAAAATTATACTAGTTTCTTAAAAAGTCACCTTTTTTTGTTTAAAATGAAAAGGTCAGTTCTTTTGATCAAAAACAACACAAAAAAGTATATTCCTGTTACAGAATTAACCTGAATTCAACTATTTTGTTAAACAGACATTTTTTTGTCGAAAATTCATCCTTTTTGGATGGGAATTTCTTTTTTACTTGAAAAATCGTCTTTTTGGGTGGCAAATTTAACTATTTGCTAAAAAAAAAAATCACCTTTAGGCTAAAAATTCAAGTCTTGATTAGAAATTCTACTATTTGCTTGAAAATTCAACTATTCTCTGCAAAAGTAATTTTTTTAAATAAAAATTTCAATCATTTGCTTCAAGATTCGTCGATTAGGAAAGTGTAATAAAAACTGTATTTGGTGTGCAAGTTGTAATTTTGAATAAAATGTTAATTTTTCAATTGAAAAAAGGTAACAAAATATGAGAAACCCCAAAATAGGAGAAAAAGGTGAGAAAATTGAAAATAGGTGACACTCTGTGATGACTGGAATAGATTGAATGAGAGGTTCTCGTTGAGTGTACCACTACCAATATTGGCGCGAAATTTAAATTCAAAGAAAGTCTTTTCTTTTTTAGAATCATACGAATTTTCTACTGAGAAATTGAAAAATTCTTACCAACTGAGTAACGTCGTCTTCTCTTATCAGGTACCGCGAGGACGAAGAGAGCGGCCGATGCGAGAGTTTTCCCGACACCTGGCGAAGCATCTCCTTAAACGCCTGAAACTGTTCAGCTTCTCTTTTTCTCTCGTTTAGCATTTCCGCTAAACTTTCGAGCTGCGTCAACGCCAACTGCAAAGACATCCTGTCGTGATGTCCATGCGGCGTGTGTTTCAATAAGTCCTGGGTGGAAAAAAAATCCAAAAATTCAAATACACGGTCATTTCCCTGTTTTTTTTACTGATTCGCAAACATTTTTCACGGGCAATAAAATTAAAAAATTCGAAGCTGTAAACAATAAAGTAAAAATTGAAACACTCAAAGTGGAATTCTGGAATTTTAAACTTTTGGAATTGAAATTTAAAAAGTTTAGAAATTGAACAATTTAAAAAAAATGTTAAAAAATACTTCTTAAAGTATAAGTTAAATTACTTTTATTTTAAATAGTTTAAAGATTCTTGAAAAGCTTCAAAGTTTTATTTCAAAATCCTAAGAAATCTAGAAGTTATTTTACATTTATTTGAATTAAAAATTTCGTTTTAAAATTTGTAAATATCTTTTGAAATATATCTAATTTTTCCTACAATTTTTAGAAAATTCTACAAATAACAAAAAAATTTCTTAAAATCTTCCAGATTTTTTTTTAACAATTTTAGATATCTTTTAAAATAATTTTGAATATTCTCTTAAAATAATTTTTCAAAATGAAAAACTATTTTCAATCAGAACAATTCGACTAATTATTTAAAAAACTATTGAAATTAAACTTGGAGAAATGTTTCTTCCAAATATTTGTAAAATTCCCGGTCAAAAAATAAAATTCTCTTCCCGGTCTCAGAAAATTCCCGATTTACCCGGTTTCCCGGTCCAGCTGACACTCTAATTATGTATAAAGAATAAGAAGTGAAATATCAAACTTACTTGTAAAAATAGAATAAATTGGGGAAACCTCTGTACGGGTTTCACCATCAGTCCAAAGAAAGATAATCGGTCATGGGCGCTTATTTGCTTCACCTAAAATTCAAAATTATGAAAATTTATTCTCAAATCTCGTCTCACGATTTTGGCGCGAAATTTAAATCAGATTCTTAACAAGTACCTTAAAAAAATCAGCAAGTGCAGTCTTTCGTTTTGATTCTTGCTTCGCGAGGTCCATCGCCACCGAAAAATTGTTAATAAAATCACTGTAGATGTCGAGAACGATCGCTTTGCTGAAACTCGCGACAAACACATCGCCGAGTTTCTCCTCTTTATCCCACGATCTCACGTACTCAGCGAGCGCAATTCTGAATATCGTGTGGCACTGTAGAATCTCCGGAAGTCTATGAAAAAGTGTTGCAATTTTCGATTGACTTAAAATTGGCGGTGACGATTCTTCCAGAGGCTTCTTGTAGTCCTGTCAAGAATATAAATCCATTCGTCAATTCATTTCAGAACTACCGAATGATAAGATTTCCTTTACCCAAGGATTCGTAAACATTTACGAAGAGATTTTAACGATTTTTGGGTATTTTAAAGGACTACAAAGTATTTCAAAAAATTACACACTTTTTTTCGAATTTAGCGATATTTCCACAAGTTTTTTAGGGATTTTATGAGATCTCAAGGAATTTTAAAAATATTTCACAGATTTCAAAGGGGTTTAGAATATTATAAAGGATTTGAAGGCACTTGAAGGATTCTTAATGACTTTTGAAATAATTTAATATATTTTTATACATTATATGAGATTTCAAGAGATTCTTAAATATTTCCTAGGATTTCAAAATATTTGACGGAATTTAAAGGATTTTAAACGATTTTGCTAGGAATTACTACGATTGATACGAACTTTAAAGGATTGTTATGGATTTTTATTTTTACAGAAATTAAGCCTCCTAAATGAGAATTGAACTCCTTACTGGTCGTTTTAAGTAGAAAAATTTTAGAAACGAAAAAATATAAAGTCAAAATTAAACCATTTAGTTAAAAAATTATGTAATTTGTTGAAAATACATATTTTTAGAGACCAAAATTAATGGCCTTCGATAAAAATTCAACTATTTGATTAAAAATGTAAGTTATTTTGTTGAAAAAGCGTCTTTTCTAGTAGGAAATTAATGTTCTTGAATGAAAAATTCATTTTATTTCGTTAAAAATTAATTTTTTGAATGGAAAATTTTACTATATTATTATTTCTTAAAAATGTATCTCTTGTAGTTGAAAAATCCACTATTCGGTAAAATGTTCTGTATTTGGTTTTAAATTATTTTTTCTTTATATTTCTCGGTATTTTGTGAATCGTTTATATGGCGTACATATTATGAGAATTAACAAAATTTAAATGAGATTAAAATCCAATTTAAAATCCTATTTAACATCCACTAATCAAACTAATTTAGACAACCACAATAAAATGTTTCTATTGAAAATTAAAAAAAGATAACAATTTTTTCCTAAAAAGAAAAGAATTTTTTTTCTTTTTTTGGACTAAGGATTGCCTATTAATATTTTTCATAGAAAACAAAAAACGTAGTTTTATTCGCGGACAATTGTGAGAAAATAGTGCCTTTAGCGCCATACGTCTTTCTTGTTAGAAAAAATAATCTTCTAGTACGTTTTGTATAAAATGTATCTCTTTTTATTGAAAATTCCACTATTTGGTTAGAAATTTGTATTATCTGGTAGAAATTTAATTTTCTTGACTGGAAATTAATTTTTATTATTAGAAAATTAATTTTTTGAACGGAAAATTAAACTTTTTTTTGTTGTTAAAAATGTATCTCTTAGTCAAAAATTCTACAATCTGGTTGATATTTTGTTTTTAAACATATTTTTAGTTGAAAATTCCACTATTTAGTTGTAATTCTGTTAGACAATATTCTGGTTGAAAATTTGTTTTTAAGAATCGTTTTAGTTGAAAATTAATTTTATTTAGTTGAAGATTTAATTATCTTGTTTAATATTGAGGTATTTTGGTAAAAATTATTTCTTTTTTCTGGTAGAAAATGTACCTTCTTGTTTTGAAATTCATTTTTTAACGGAAAATTTAAATATTCTTTTTTTTTGTTAAAAATGTATTTATTAGTTGAAATATTGTTCTTAAACATCTGTTTAGTTGAAAATTCAACTATTTGTTTGAAAATACGTATTTTTTGGAAGAAATTTAATCTTCTTGTTTGGAAATATAATTTCCTTTTTAATTTATTTTTATTTAGTTAAAAATTTGTGTCCTTTGTTAAAAATTCGGCTTTTTTGGTAGTCAATTTTCTTGCTTGCAAATTGATTGTAATTACTGAAAATTAATTTTTTGAACGAAAAACTTACTATTCTACTTTTTGTTGAAATTTGGTTTTTAAGTATATTTAGTTGAAAATTCCTCTATTTGGTTGTAAATG
>NC_046657.1:79151660-79193275 GCF_010883055.1 Belonocnema kinseyi | reverse complement strand
TGTGTGTCCTTTGTTGAAAATTCGTCTTTTTTAAAAGACAATTAATCTTCTTAGTTAAAAATTAATTTTGATTAATTGAAAATTAATTTTTTGAACGAAAAATTTAATTATTCTTTTTCTTGTTGTTGAAAATTTCTTTTTAAAAATACTTCTAGATGAGAATTCAATTGAAAATTAATTTTATTTGGCTGAAGATTTAACTATTTTGTTAATAATTTGGGTATTTTGGTAAAAATTCGTTGTTTTTCTGGTAGAAAAGTAATCTTTTTGATTGAAATTTTATTTATTTGGTTAAAAATGTTAATATTTTGATGAAAATTCGTCTTTTCTTTTAGAAAATTGATCTTTTCGGTTGAAAAAAAAACTATTTGGTTCCAAGTTTTCGTATCTTGTTTCAAATCATTTTTTAGCCATTCCGGCATGCTGTGGTTCGTTTAGAAAACGGAAATATTATTTTAGCCAATTAGCGAATAAGTTCAAAAATATTTTTCATGAAAATGTAAAGAAATAGTGGCATTAAGAGACAATTGTGAGAAAATATTGTCTTCAGTGTCCACTATTCCGTTAAAAATTCGTCTTTTTAAAAGGAAATAAAATTTTTTTGTTGGAAATTCATGTTGAAAATTAATCTATTTTGGTAAAAATTTATTTTATTTGGTTGAAGATTTAACTATTTGGTTAAAAATGTGTGTATTTTGGTGAAAATTAGTTTGTTTTTTTTCTGGTCGAAAATTAATGTATTCTAATGTTAGTTTAAAATGTATCTCTTTTAGTCGAAAATTTGTTTTCGAAAGTCTTTTTAGAGAAATTTAGTCTTCTTCGCATAGGAAGTTCAACTTTTTGGATGAAAATTTAATTTTTTTTTGAAAATTCATTTTATTGGCTGCAAAATAATTTTTTGAACGTAAAATTTATCTATTCTATTATTTGTTAAAAAATTCTTTTTTAATCTGATAGAAAACGAATCTTTTTCGACGAATCAGTTCCAAATTAAATGCAGTTAAATTGCCAAACAATGTTTTGGTTTAACTTTTATGAAATATAGAGTTAAAAAATCCAGATTTAGTTTCAAAAATAGAAATACTGGTTATCATTTGTAATGCTCTAAATATAAGAATCAATCAATAAATTTAAAAAAAAATTATATCAATCTGAGTAATTTTAAGCTAGAAACATAAAAAATTAAACCATTACATTTTTTAAAAATAAACTAAACACTTCTTAAATTAAAATTATGTTTATTTTAAATGGTTTAAAATCCTTAAAATGTTTCAAAAATTTACATAAAGAAATTTTAAAGGTTGTACACTTTTTAAAATTATTTAAAAATAATTTTCAGAACTTCCAAACAACTTTTTAAGTTATTCAAATTTTTGTTAAATTTGTCCTAAATTTTTTTTTTATTCTGTCAAAGTAAAAAAATTTTCAAAAAATCGTCCACATTAGTTTTGGATCATTTTGTAATTATTTCTAAATCTTGAAAAATATTTTCTTAAAATTAATTTTTCAAGATAAAAAATCATTTTCAATTCGCCAAGGAAATTAATTTGGATTTTTTTTTTAACTTCTGAATATCTCTTTAACTTAATATATTTTTTTCTAGGTGTTCAATTTATACATCAAAATTCAACGATTTTTTTTTACAAATTATTATTTTTTTAAGAGCAATTAAAATTGTAGTGTTCCAAGTACAGTTTTTTTGTTTAGCTCTGAATATTTATTTTTTAATTACTGATTTTAAATAAACAGTCAGATATTTCTACATATTAAGTAATTGTTCTTTTTCTTAGTTAAACAATTTTTAATCAAATAATTTAAAAATTGAATTTTTTAGATTGAAATACTTGAAATTTAATAAAAGCCTTTAATTATGGATATATGATTTTAAAAAATTTAAATAGTTTATAAACTTTCAATAAAGCGTTTACATTTGTTTAATTATTAAGACTTTGCAATGGAAACAGTTTAATTTTTAACATCAAATTCTGGAAATAATTTTATATTTATTCAAATAATATTAATTTCTTCAAGTATATATTTTATCTAGAAATATATAAGCATTATTTAAATCATTTTAAAACTATTTAAACAAATTATTTTATTTTTATCACTGATTAATTAACTCAAAGTCTAGAAAATATGTTAATTTTGCGAGTTAACTGAAAAAAAATTAAACACATTAAAATTGTTTAAACAACTGAATATTAGCTGAAAAACGACTGGGTATTCTTAAATAAACAATTAATCTTTTTTTTAACTTTTAAAAAGTGTCAATAAACCGCAGTATTACGCAAAATTGAAATTTCTCACTTATGGGGTTTTCTTTGGGGACCCATAAGAGTGGTTTAAAATTATTAAACCTCAAGATTTATCATTGATTCTTATTATCTGACGAATTCTGAACAATATACTGAAACACGGAATTATTTGTAAAATATTATCGCGTTTAACCCTTAAAGGGAATGTTGAGTGTAACAGACACAGCCACTTATTTGCGCTTTAACAAAACGTAGCAAATTCAAGAAAATGGAACATATGGCACCAGATTAACAAATGACATGAAAACTTATTTTTCTATGTCATTTTCACATAATTTTGATTTTTATAATTTTTATACGCGGTTTAAGATCAATAAAATCGTTTATTCACGCAAAATACGGTGTTTCATTTTTCATTGAATTAAAGCTTTTATTTTTTAGAATAAATACCTTTTTTTTTAACAACACTATAAAACTAATTTTATTTTGGAAGCGCCGTATCTCCGAAGTACTCAAGTGAAATTTTAAGTAAAAATATCAAAAACTTAAAAAGTTATGAATTTTAGAGTGAAAGAAGTCATTTTTTAATTTTTTTCCAAAAAGGATTTTTTTAACTACTTTAAATTTCAAAAACTGTTATGACACCTTTCTCTCCTTCAGCTAGATAGATTAAACATCATTAATTGATTTTCTTGTAAAAAAAACTATCCAATACCTTCGGCACAGCACACGTTTGCATACCCTTGGGTCTATAATACCCAGTATGCTCTTTATGTAATTTTACGGTCTGATATTGAAAAAAAAAAGAAGAAATAAGAAAAGAAAAGAAAACTTACAAGCACAAGCCTCTGCAAAGTGGAGACATAACTATTTTCTGAACGAACGATCGCATCGACGATGTGTCTTCGCTTTAATTGCTGTGTCGTTAAATTTGGTGGCACTGGAGGCAAAGAGGGAGGCACCTGTCTTCGCTGAATAACCTGAAATTGTCCTACCGTGCCCGCTTCTTCTTCCAACTGCAAATCAATCAACCTCCTTGAATTATTATTCTTCATAATGCGAGGGTATACCGCTCGTTAGGAGGCGCCACCGAACTTACATAAACGGCCGCGCAATTCGAACTCAAAGTGAGCCAAGTAAAGTATTTCAGAGTGGCCGTTTTCGTCGAATAAAAAAATTCCCGGTCATTTCACGGTTCGCAAACATTTTTCACGGTCAATGAAATTTAAAAAAATCGGACTCTATTCTAAAAATTTTTTCATTTAAAGCAATAAACAACAAATTAAATTTACACGTATGAAATGGAAGGTACTAACACTTTATAACTTAGAACTTTGATCAATTATAGAGTTCAAAGATTCAGATTAAATTCCAAAAATATAAATCCAGGTTAACATTTTCAATACTCTAAATTAAAGAGTCAAGCAATGAACTTTAAAAATTTTCAAAATTATATTATTTTAAGTAAGTTTAAGCTAGAAAAATTGAAAAATTAAAAATAAATTTGTTTAAATTAACCATTTTTTAAATTAGAAGTTAAATTATTTTCATTTAAAATAGTTTAAGCATCCTTCAAGAATTTAAAAAATTTATTTCAAAACATTGAGAAATCTAGAAGTGGTTTTACATTTTTCCAAATTTAAAATCATTCTTGAATTTTTCTCGAAACGTTTAAATATATTTTTAAATGAATTTAATTTTTTCTACAACTTTGAGAAAATCCTGTAAATTAAAAAAAAAAATCTTAAAATTTAAATTTATAAATAACAATAGGAACACTTATTATTTGTAGAAAAAAATCTCTTAATCTTAAGAGATATTTAGAAGTTTTAAAAATATTAAAATTAAATTTAAAACTGGAAATGATTTCGAAAATGAAATTTTGGTGCAAATACCCACAGCCAAATTAAAAAAAAAATGCAGATTTTTGCAGATTTCAACCAAAAACTTAAGAAACTTTTTAACAATTGTGAAAGGCTTAAAAAGAAGAAAAACATTTGCTGAAGATTCCTAGGAAAATTGAAAATGATTTTTCATTCTGAAAAATTATTGTAACAGAAAATTTAAAAAGATTTTAAGAGATTTCCAAGATGATCAAAACAGAACCTGGAAGATTTTAAGGATTTTTTTTTAATTTGCATGATTTTCCAAAAGTTCTAGGAAAAATTCGGTTAATTTTAAAATGTATTTGGAAGTTCTAAAAAAAAAAATTAACACACTTCTTTTCAATTACTTGAAGACATTTCAAGTTTTTAATCAATTTTAAATATTTTCAAAACTATGAAATATCTCTGGAAATTACTCAAAATTTTGTTTACAAATAATAAGTGTTCAATTGCTATTTATACGTACCAAATTTAACAATTTCACTTAAAAGTTAAACATTTTTTAAGCAGAACGATTCAAATTGTAACGTTAACGTTAAATTCTACAGATTCAAAGCTTTCTATGTAAAACAATTCAGTTTCTAATTGGTTACTTTACATATATTTGTCTTCAATTTACTCGTCTTAAATGAACAGTGCAATTTTTAATGGCTAAGAAAACAAATAAAAATAATATATTAATAAATTTATTTATTCAATTTAATGTAAAAAATAATATAAAGGAAGATCTAAGACTTTGAATTAAAAATATTTGATTTATGAATCATTAAAATTGTTATTTAACAATAAAATTATCGGAATAAATGACATCATATTAATCTCAATTCGTATTAAGACTTTCGAATTCAAACCGTTACAATCTGGAAATTTCCAAATTTTGAACCGATTTAGAATCGTTTTGTCAAAATCAATTATTGTTCAGTTTTTTATACTTTAATTATTTACAAAACTGTTGAAATCAAACTTGGGCGAATTTTTCTTCTGAAAATTTCGTAAAATTCCCGGTCAAGGAATCTTAGACTGCAGTTTGAAAGACTTCAACAACTAAAAATTAGAAGCTTTTAAAATTGAATATTTAAAAAAGACGTTTTTAGTTATTCAATTGTGAATCTTAATTAATTTATGTTTTTCACATTAAAATTGTACTTTAAGATTTAAAGAGTGAATAATAATTAAACTGTTTCAATTGAAAAATCTTATTAGTTAAAAAATGTAAACGCCTTATTAAAAATTTATAATCTATTTTTAATTAACTTCAACTTGATATTATAATTAAAGGTTTTGATTCAATTTCAAATATAATTTCACTCTAAATTATTCCATTTTTAAATCATATAATTTGAAATTTTTCAATTATGAAAAAGAACAGTTACTTAATATTTATAAATATCTGACTGTTCATTTAAAATTAGTAATTATAAATTAAACTTTTAACACTAAAGAAAAACAAAAAACACTGAACTTTGAACGGTACTATTTTTATTGTTCTATTTAACCAAATTTAATTTATAAGTCAAATTGTTGAATTTTTCGATATTTAGAATATTTGGAAACATTCAAAATAAATTTAAAATTCGAAAAGGTTTTTAAATAATTTAAACAAAGTGTCTATATGTACAGACAAAATCCGACTATTCGTACCAAAATTTCGGTGCAAATAGCCACAAATAATAGATTTTGGCAGATTTAGAACAAATTTAACAAACTTTCTAAGAATTTTGACAGGCTTCAATAGAATAAAAAAAAACATTTTCTAGGAAAACTGAAAATGATTTTTTATTTCAATAATCTAATTTTAAGAGCATAATTAAAAAGATTTATAACGATTTAACAAATTTTCAAAAATCAATGTGGAAGATTTAAAAACAAACTTCCTTAAAAAAAAAAATTAGAAAAAATGTAAAAAAGCATGTAAATGTTTCAAGATTTGGAAATAAAATTTCGACGTATTTTAAGGATTATTAAAAATTAAAATAATTTTAATTTAAATTTGAACAGGGAATTTTCAATTTTTTACAAAAATTTATAGTTGGAAACTGGAATTTATCAAGAATAATAATCATTCTCACTTGGACCCAGGAATTGTCAAATTTCATAAAATTCCGAGCATGTACTGGAAATTTTCGAACAGGAACAAAATTCTGAATTGGAACAGGAAATTTTTCTACAGAATTCTAATTCTGAGTTGAAACTGGTATTATTCCAAAAGAATGATAATTTGTCTTGAAACAAGGAATTTTTTAATTTAAATAAATTCCAAGCTGGAACAGGGAATTCTTTTAAAGAATGAATTCAAATTCTATGTTGAAATGGGATATTATCGAAAAAATTTAAATTCTTAGCTGGAATTAGAATTTAAAATTGCTTAAAATGGTATAATTTTGAACAAACCTTTCTTTTCCCATTTCAATAATACTTCTCGGCTTTGTCTATTTCGTTTTTTTACCAGTTTCTTTAAAAAAATTTACTTTTTTCAATTTGAGCTCGAATTTCACGGGCACTTATGTAAGTTCGATAACGCCTCCTAACGAGCGATAAGTTCTTAAATTCCCGACAATTTAAGTTCAGGTTATATAACCGAGAATATGACAGGATTTAGGAGAATTTAAGAATTTATGATTTTTAACAATATTTTTATTGTTCAGGTTATATCAGCAGTTTCATATACTTTAAAATTTTCAAATGTATTAATTTATTTCAAACAAAAAAAAACCTTTTTTCTACTTTAAAAGATAATTCTTTAACAAATTACTGGAATTTTCAACAAAGTAATTGAATTTTTAACATACTAGTTGAATATTCAACCTAAAAAGACAAATTTTCAATAAAAAAAGTGTCGTAGTTTGTAATTTAATAAAAAACGAATGAAATTTTTACAAGAAAATAAAAGAGTTTGAAAACCAAAAAGACGAATTTCCAACAAATAAAGATTTTTCACTCAAAAAATAAATTAAAGTTTACCTAAATTATTGAACCTTTAAACTAAAATGCAATTTTTAAACAAAAAATATGACGTTTCACCAAAAAAAACTAATTTTTCCACGAAACTTTTGCATTTTTACGCAAAACAAAATTGTCATGCATTGACATGCATTGTCACTTAAAAAAGATTAATTTATAACATGATAATTAAACTTTTAACCAACGATATAACTTTTCAGCTTAAAATATAAATCTTTAACAAAAAAAGTGATTTCTTAAAAAAGCGATTCAACCAAATGTTTTAAACAAATTAGTTGAATTATTAAGCAAAGAAGAACGATTTTTAACCAAAAAGTTGCATTTTCATACAAAAAAATGATTTTTTTTTTCTATAAAACATGAAGTTTTAAATAAAAATAAATAAATTTTCCAAAAAAAGTAGAATTTTCTGTTGAAAAAAGATTTTAGTCGGATTTTCAATTTCAAAAACTATGAATTTTTTAACAAGAAATAATTTTCTACAAAAAAATTCAATTTTCAATCCAAAAAGACGAGTTTTTAACAAAATTGTTGAATTCTTTAGAAAATAGTTGCATTTTATCAAAAAATATGAAATTTATCTTAAAGCAGAAGAATTTTTTATTACAAAAAAAGTTTAGGTTCCATCCAAAAAAGATTCCACTTAACTCAGTAACATCAAACATTGAATTTTTGTAACAAAAAAATAAGTTTCTACGAAAAAAAATTTAATTATCAATCCAAGACGAATTTTTTCAACCAAAAAGGATGAGTTTTTAACAAAATAGTTCAATTCTCTGCTCAATAGTTGCACTTTTATCCAAAAAAAGATCATTTTTGTGCTAAAACAGATGAATTTGTATTTTGATGGCAATTTCTTTTCTATCTTGAGTGAAAAATCCTTTTTAGTTGAAAATTCTTATTTTTTTGATTAAATTCAACTATTTCTTTTTTTCTTTTCTTTAAAATTAAGATCCGTTTTGATTGAAAATTCACCTCCTTGGTTGAAAGTTGAACTACTTTGTAAAAGATTAATTTTTTGGTATAAATTTTTATCAGTTTTAATAAAAACTCATCACTTTGATTACAAATATGACTATTTTGTGAAAAATTATTTTTTTTTCTTGTTAAAAATTAACTGTTTTAAACTGAAAATGCATGTATTTTGTTTAAAATTTAACCGTTTTTGATAATGCTAGTTGAAAAATTGATCACTTCGGTTAAAAATGTAACGATTTTGTTGAAAATTCTTTTTTATCTTGGCTGATAAATAATTTTTTTTAACCGAAAATTTAACTTCAATTTTTGCTTGAAGATTTTTCTTTTTAGTTGAAAATTCAAAGGTGAGGTTGAAATTTCAAAGGTGAGGTTGAAAATTCATCTTTTTTGGTAGAAAATTAATCTTCTGATTTTTCGTTCCAAAAAAATAAGTTTCTACGAAAAAAATTGATTTCTCAATCCAAAAAGACGAATTTTTTCCACCAAAAGGATGAAGTTTTAACAAAATTGTTAAATTCTCTGTCAAATAGTTGCATTTTTGTCCAAGAAAGATCAATTTTGTACTAAAACAGATGAATTTGTGTTAAAAAAAAAAAACAATTTTTTTATAAGTGGAACTTTCATCCAGAAAAGATTTCAGTTCATTTTTCAACACCCAAATATAGATTTTAAACAAAAATTACATTTTCTACGAAATAGTTAAGTTTTCAAGAAAATAGTATAATAGCTTAATTTTGAACCAAACAGTTGCATTTTTATCGAAAAAAATTTAATTTCTGCTAAAGCAGGTAAACTTTAAAATAAAAAAGACAAACTTTCAACAACAACAAAAAAAAAGTGTTGAATATTCAACCGAAAAGTTAACGAAAAAATGCAATTTTCTATTAATTAAAATAAATTCTGAGATTCTCATAAATTCTCAGCGATTTTAAGTGACATTTCGGGAGAGGTCATAGGAAATCAGCCCTGTGCATCTGAAAACAAAATGGCGATCCCTTAATGTCCTAAGTTGGTTAGTTCCCAATATCTCCCGTGCGGCGCTAGTTGTCCCATCACTCCCTGTTTTTGCATTGTAAGCAATGGGAGCAGACCACTTTTTTTTTCTTTTTTAGTAAACAAAATGTTATTTACGTAAAAAAAATTGAAATGAAAAGAATGTTACTCATTTTATATTTCGAAATAATTTTCCAAACGATGTATATAAATTCTAATGGAAAACATGAATTAAAACGTCACCCAATAAACTTGGTAAAGTGGAATATTAGATTTGAATTTGAATAAAAAGCTAAATATAATCCTTTTTATATCTGAAAACGCAGTACATAATATTTATATCAATAAAATATATAAATAATTTTGTGAAAAAAGTTTAAATAGTATACACGTTCAAACTTAATATTTGAGGGTTTAGCGAGTACTTACACTATTGAATATAATGAGAAAAATTTAATTGAAATTGAAATATATTTTTATCCATGAACATATAACATAAAAATATGTTAAGAACATTAAAAATAGTTTATTCAATAATTAAAATTGCTGAAAAAAAAACTATTTTTCAGAAGAACAAATATAAATTATAATTTTATAAAACGTCCAAGATGTAAAAATAATTAATGTTTTAACATCTTTGTTTTAAAGACTTAAAAGGATATAATGATAAAAGAGAGCAATTATAGAAATTTTTAAAAATATTTTTCACTGATTATTAAATATATTCCGCTTTGCCAGGATTATTTTGTCATCTTTATAAATCATATTTTGTCTTTAGTATTCATAAAAAATTATTGGAAAAGTATTTTGAAATGTTAAATGAGTAACAATGTTTAAATTTCAAGAATTTTTTGCATGGAAATAACATCTTGTTTACTAAAAAATAAAAAAAGTGATATAGTCCCATTGCTTTCTATGCAAAAACAGGGAGTGATGTAGACTTCTGAGCCGGTTATATTACTTTGAGAGCAGTAACGAGAATGAGAATATTACCGAGAATATAACCGAGAAATAATTTCTCTGAGAATTTATGAGAATCTCAGAATTTATTTTAATAAAAATTGCATTTTTTCGTTAACTTTTCGGTTGAAAATTCAACTCTGTTTCTGAAAGTTTGTCTTTTTTATTTGAAAGTTCACCTGCTTTAGCAGAAATTAAATCTTTTTTATCTATATAAAAATGCTACTGCTTGGTTAGAAATCAAGCTATTATACTATTTTAATGAAAACTTTACTATTTCGTAGAAAATTTCCTTTTGTTTAAAATGTGTATTTTGGAGTTGAAAAATGAACTGAAATATTTTCTGGATGAAAGTTCCATTTATAAAAGAAAATTGGTTTTTTATTACAAATTTATCTGTTTTAGTACAAAATTGATCTTTTTTGGATAAAAATGCAACTATTTGTTAGAGAATTTAACTGTTTTATTAAAAATTCATCCTTTTTGGCTGAAAAATTCCTCTTTTTGGATTCAAAGTTTAATTTTTTTCGTAGAAACTTTTTTTTTTTTGTTAAAAAAATTCAATTTTTGATGTTATTGAGTTAACTGGAATTTTTTTTCTATGAAAATTAACTTTTTTTGTAATAAAAATTCTTCTGCTTTAAGATAAATTTCATATTTTTTGATAAAATGAAACTATTTTCTAAAGAATTCAACAATTTTGTTAAAAAGTCATACTTTTTGGTTAAAAATTCGTCTTTTTGGATTGAAAATACAACTTTCTTTTGAGAAAATTATTGCTTGTTAAAAAATCCATAGTTTGATCGTAAAAACTCGACTAAAATCTTTTTCAATCGAAAATTAAACTATTTTTTTTGTTGAAAATTTATCTTTTTGATTTAAAACTTCATCACTTATAGTAGAAATTTCATTTTTTGTGTGCAAATGCAACTTTTATGGTTTAAAATCGTTCTTTTTTTCTTGATAAATCAAATAATTTGTTTAAAACATTTGGTTGAATCGCTTTTTTAAGAAATCGCTATTTTTGCTAAAGATTTATATTTTAAGTTGAAATGTTAGCTCGTTGGTTAACAGTTTAATTATCTTGTTATAAAATAATATTTTTTAATTGAGAATTCAACTAATTGGGTCAAAGTTAAACTGCACTGTGAAATTTCTTTTATTGTTAGGCTTATCTCTGATTGAAAATTTAACTGTTTAGTGGAAAATACTTCTTTTTGTTGTTGTTTAGAATTCACTTTTTAACAGAAAATGGAACTTTTCCATTTTTTAAGATTGATATTTTTTAGTTAAAAATTCGCGTTTTTTTGTTTGTAAAAAAATGATTTTCTAGTTTGAAATTTCATTTTTTTGCGTTAAAATGCATGAGTTTCGTGTAAAATTAATTTTTTGTTGAACAGTCATATTTTTTGTTTGAAAATTGAAATTTTGTAAAGAAAATTTGTCTTCTGGTCTGAAGGTTCAATAATTAAGATGAACTTCTTTTTTTTTTGAGTTGGAAATTCGTCTTTTTGGTTTTAAAATTCTTTTCTTTTGTTGTATAAATTACATTCTTTTTTTTTACTAAAATATAAACAATGACACTTTATCGTTGGTTATTTACCTGGTTAGATTGAATATTCAACTCTTATGTTAAAAACTCCATTATTTTATTGAAAATTTCAGTATTTTGTTAAAGAGTTATCTTTTAAAGTAGAGAAAACTTCTTTTTTTTTTAAATAATTCAATGTATTTGAAAATTTTAAATTTTTATATAAAACACTGTAATTCTTGGATATGTCTGAGCTAGAAAATAATTTATATTCAACCGCTGATATAGCCTGAACAATAAAAAAATTGTTAAAAATCCTAAATTCTTCAATTCTCTTAAATTCTTTTAAATTCTCCTAAATTCTGTCATATTCTCGGTCATATAACCTGAATTTAAATTCTCGGGAATTTAAGAACTCTAGAGTGATGGGACAACTAGCGCCGCCCTGGTGATATTAGGAACTAATCAACTTAGGACAGTTGCGGGTTCAAGTTAAAGTCTGAAATATGGCGAGATGCAGAGCAGGGCTGGCGGAAATGCAAAACTGAAGAGTGAATAAAATACCTCGGAAAGTTGGGGCATCTGGGGAGATTTGACGGGACTTGTCAGCGAAACAGTGTCCGAAGTGTCGACATCGTACTGATGGGTCGATCCTCTTCGAATGCTGAACCATCTTGAGAGTCTTCCCTGGTTGCAGGACTCTAGGGACTCGGAATTGCTGATTCGAATGTTCTGGGACCTCCACTTGTCGCAAAGCGTTCGCGCTTTGTGAATGGTGTTCCTCAACTGGCAGTTGCTCTTAATACTGACACTACTCTTTTCACTCTCCTCGTCGGACGAGAGATCATGATCGGATGCTGAGCACCAGGAATCTTCACTTCTCGCCGACCTCGTCGACGTATTCGAACCGATTGGTTCCATTGGCAGACGCTGATGTCTGCTATGTTGGCTGACCGTGTCCATTGGAATCGGTCCCACGTCATCCCATGATCTGCACCGCGAACGAGGCTCGTCTAAAATCAACATTTTAGTTTCGTTTATTTTTTTTTTTTTAAACAAACATTTCAATCCTCAACATGATAACTCAATTTTCAACAAAATCGTTAAATTTTTAACCACACAGTTTCAATTTAAACAAAATAATTGAATTTTTAAACTAATAAATGATTTTTAAACCAGGGTGTTTAGCGATTCTTAGGAACAAAATTCAAGGTCTTCTCCAGGTTAAGAAATCAAAATTTTCCAGATCTCCTTGTTTACATCAAATAATGAAATAAACGTTTGTCATGCATGTAAAAATGAGCCATTTCATTTTTTATTGACCAAAAATTTCTAAAGAAAGCCGTATCGTAAATAAACTAATTCTTAATTTTTTGCGAACATGAGTCGTCTTTGTGAAATCTTTAGGAATATTTTTTAATCATTGTAATCATGGAAATTTTCATGAAATCTTCGTGAAGTATTACAAACCTTAGTGAAAGCTTGAAATTTTTGTGAACTCTTTCTTTAATCTTTATTTGCGTAATCTTTTCTGTTTGTTTAAAATCATTAAAGACTTTTGAAATCTTCTTAAATGTATTGAAACCTTTTGAAATCGCTTAAAATCTTTGAAGTGTTTTGAAATTCTTTTGAAATCCTTATGAATTCTGTAAAGAAATTGTTAAACCTTCGTTTGAAATCACTGAAATATTTGAAACGTTTTTAAATCTTTGAAATTTGGTGTACTGTACCCTTGTTGAAATCTTTTAAGTCCTTGAAAGCTTTGAAATCTACGAAAACTTTGTGAAATTTTTTTTAATCTTTATAAAATCTGTGACATATTTTTGAAATGTTTCTTTAATCTTTGTTCGTGAAATCTTGTTCGTTTGAAATTATTGAAATCTTTTCAAATCTTCTCATATTTTTTGACACCACCAGATTCCCTTGCTGGAATCTTGGAAATTCTTGAAATGTATCGAAATCCTTAAGAATTTATCAAAATATTCGAGAAATCTTTGGTAATCATTTGAAATCTTGTCAAACATTATTAAATCGTTTAAAATCTTTGAAATGGTTTGAAATCATTAAAATCTGGTATTTTAAAATCTTTATGAATTTCTAAAGGAATCTTTGAAATCTTTTGAAATCTTTAAAATCTTTTGGAAGTTTTAAAATCTTTGTGCAATTTTCGAAATCTTTGTGGATTCGTTGGAATTATTTAAATTATTACAAATCTTAGTGAAATCTTTTGATATCTTCTAAAAAATTTTGAAATTGTCTAGAATCTTTGAAATGTTGTGAAATCTTAGAAATGTGGTTTCAAATCACTTTTTTAAATATTGAAACTCTTTTGTAAGTTTTAAAATCTTTGTTAGATGTTCAAAATCTTCGGGGAATTTTTGTGAAAACTTTTTAATGTAGTGTAAACGGCTTTTTAGAATGTTTGAAATCCTTCAAATATTTGTGAAATATTTTGAAATGTTTATAAAATCTTTCTTGAATCTTTTTTTGGATAATATTTTGTATTCGTTTAAGTCAATAAATTATTCGAAATATTTTGAAATTGTCTAAAATGTTTTAAAACCTCTTGAAATAGTTTTAAATTTTGGAAATTTTTGAAATCTGGTGTACTGTACCCCTTTTTCTAATTCTGAAACTGAATTAACATAAAAATTTTAAACTAATAATTTTTATAATTTACAAGTTGAACACCTGGACAAAAAGTGCCTTGAAATATCTTGATTTATTCTGTAATAAACAAAAGATAAATTATATCTTGACGAATAAAAAAATTTTCAGAAGAAAGATTTTTCTAAACGAGATGTTTCTTTCATAATAAGCATAATAAGCTATAAGATTTAAATTCCTCTTCGCATTTAGATAAAATTACTGTTTTGAAAGAAAAAAAAAAAAGAAAGGAATAATTGAAATTCACGTTTTTCGAGAAAAAATCAAGGACATTTCCAGGTTTTCAAGGTTTAAAAAAAAAATCAAGGAGAGTTCCAGGTTTTCAAGGTCACTAGACACCCTGTTAACGAAAACTTCGAATCTTTGACCAAGAAGATTAATTTTCTGCAAGAAAAAAATCAATTTTCAACTAAAAATGGAACTTTTTTGTTGTAAAGAAAATGAATTCAAAAAATCCGCCCGTTCCGTGAGCACATCGTCAAAAAATCGACAACAGTAATTTGGTGATAGTGACTTCTTTGGAATGGAAATTTTATATTTGAATGGAAATTATATATAACAGAAAATTTTTCTTAAGATTGTAATTCTTTATATTATAAACAAATTTAATGAACAAATGCAGTAATCAGGCATTTTTTGAGAGAAAAATTCGTTTTCTTTTTTATGTACATTTTTATAAATTAGGTTGGGAACTTTATTAGAATTTCAGCAAAATTCATAATAAGTTGATAAATTTTATGATTTCTTTACACAAATTTAATAAAAAAAAGCATTAATCAGGCATTTGTCTACAGAAAAATTAGTCGTTTTTTTCGATGGCAACTTTTTAAATTACTATAGCGAAAAAAAATTTTGTTAATCGACATATGACCACGAATAATGCATTTGTTTGTTAAATTTGTTTTTAAAAATCATTAAATTTATCAAGTCATCATGAATATTGCCGAATTTATTATGAAAATCTAAATTAAAAGTCTGACCTCGTAATAAAACAGAATTTTTCCGTCGACAGGTGCCCCACTAATGTATTTGTTTATTAAATTTGTTTCAAAAAATCACAAAATTGATCAAAAAATGATAAATTTTGCTGAAGTTTTCATGAAGTTCCTAATTAAAAAAGTTGACATGAATAAAAAAAAGAATTTTTCTGTCGACAAATGCCTGATTAATGCATTTCTTTTAAAAAAATCATAAAATTGATAAAAAAATTATGAATTTGCTGAAGTTATCGTGAACTTACTAATTAAAACAGTTTACATAGAAAAAAAATGAGTTTTTCTTCAGACTTATTATGAATGATGATGAAATTGTCATGAAATTCCCAACTGAAAAAACGGGCATTGAAAAAACCGAATTTTTCTAACGAAAAATGCCCCAATAATGCTTTTGTTTATTAAATTCATTTAAAAAATCATAAGATTAATCAACTAATTATGAATTTTGCTAAACTTTATCACAAATTTACTAACTTAAAAATATTTACATCGAAAACAACGAATATTTTTGTCGAAAAATGCCTGATTACTACATTTACACATTAACTTCGTTTATAATATAAACAATTATAATCATAAGAGAAATTTTATTGTATACTATTGTTTTCATTCAAATTTCTTGCAATATTACTTGAAAAAAAGTATATTTATGGAAAATTGTAGAAGAAAATTTTTTCAACAAATAATTTGTTTAGAACATTCTTTTTCTAAATTGTCTAATATTGGAATATCCTTAACTAATGTAACTCTATGTAACTAAAGCGATTTCAACCATTTTTCTGTTATTGATGAGCACCGGGAACGTCAAATAGAAGAAATGGCCATGTTTCTCGTCATAATTGTTTATTTATAAAATATTTGAGAACCTAATTTAAAAATCAGACTCAATAACTTTCTTAAAAATCTTATTAGCTTCTTTTCAAACTTTCTGGGTCAAATCGGTGAATATTTGTGGGCTGTACGTTATTTTGAATTAAAAAAGTCATTTTTCCCCACTGTGCGGCCCTCCTTTAGGTATGAAACCAAAAACTTATTATTTTAATTAATTTTTTGTTGTTGTGAAAATACATTAACATAATTGAGAGTCTTAGAAATACTGTGAAATTGATGAATGAAAAAATGTAATTTTTGATTTTCCATTATTTTTTTATGCTGTCAAAACTTGATCTCTATCTCCGTCTCTATCTACGCTGGGATCTAAACCCAGTGGAGATAAGAGACATTTTTTTTACAATCTTAAGATTATCAATATTTAATCAAATGGATTTAGATCAGTAGACAAAAAAATTAACATCTAAAAAATTAATAATTAATACCAAATATTTCAAAGAAAAAGTGTTTTCATTTAAAACAAAAAACAGTTAAATGAAACCAAAAAATGATATTTTTTAAATATGAATTTCGAACAAAAGGATTAACAAAGTAGGAAATATTCCAATTTCAACCAAATATAATAATTAATTGATCGACTGAAAGATTTTAATTTGAAATTAAAAACGGTTCTTATTTCACACAAAAATATTTTTATTTTAAATAAGAAAAAATAATTTTCACAACAAAACGAAACGAATTTTCAACAAAGTGAAATCATCAACTGCAGAAATGAGTTTTCAATTAAAATTATGAAATATTAAACAAATTAAAATGCATCTTTAAAATCGTGCCTATTCTTTCTAGTTCGAATTTTTGTCACAAGGTGGCGTATCGCACTTTAACCATACCCAATATCCAGAATTTTAATTCTTTTATTTTAACTCAGAAATAAAATTCTGTTGAAAAAATCCATGTTCAAATCAAGAATTTTAATTCTTCTCGAAAATTCTTTTTTTTCAACCGAGGATTCAATTTTTTCTAAAGTCCCCTGTTTCAATTCATAATTTTAATATTTGTTCCAATTCGAACTTTTGTTTCCTTTTCGAAAATTTTCAGTACAAGCGCGGAATTTTATGAAATTTGAAAATGCCCGGTTCCAAGTAAGAATTATTATTATTCCTGATAAATTACAGTTTCCAACTATAAATTTATAAAAAATTGAAAAATCCCTGTTCAAATTAAAATTATTTTAATTTTAAATAGTTTAAATATTCTTAAAATACTTCGAAATTTTATGTCAAAATCTTGAAACATCTACATGCTTTTTTCAATTTTTTCAATTTATTTTTAATTCTGCTGAATTAAAGAAAAATTTCTTAAAATCTTTTAAACTCATTTTTGAAAATTTGGTCAATTGTTTAAATTATTTAAAAACCTTTTAGAATTTTAAATTTATTTTGAATTTTTCCAAATATTCTAAATATCTCTTCCACTTATACTCGAATGTTTTCTAAGAATAATAGATATTCAAAATTGTTATTTATATATCAAAATTGAACAACTTTTTTAAGTTTTGAATATTTAATTTATAATTACTGATTTTGAATGAAAAGTCATTCCAAGAGAGATGAATTTTGAAACTGAAAAGAGAAACTTTCTAAAAAAATAATTAAATTTGCAACACCGAAATATGAATTTTCAAAGGATTAACAAAGTAGAACTATTCCAATTTCAACCAATTATAAAATTATTAATTGATCAACTGAAAGATTTCAATTTGTAATAAAAAACGGTTCTTATTTCAAACAAAAACATTTTTAATTTAAATAAGAAAAAATAATTTTCTACAACAAAACGAAACGAATTTTTAACAAAGTGAAATTATCAACTGCAGAAATAAGTTTTTAATTAAAATGATGAAATATTAAACAAAAAACTGAATTTTTAAAAGTAATTTTTAAAATCAGTAGTTGAATTAAAAAAATATATATCCATAAAATAGTTGAATTCTCAAACAAAGAGGTGTATTTTTATCTAAAATTTCAGCCCAAAAATATTTTTATTTTATATTTAAAAAACAGTCAAATCCAACCAAAAAGATCAAATTTGAACCATGTAGATTTATTTTTAGAAATGAATACTGATAAATAAACGTATTCAGTATTGTCGATTGATTGAATTAGTAATTTTGAATTATCTAAACAAAATCATTTGAAATGAAATAATGAGAAATTTTTAATAATTAAATCATTTATTTTCATTGATCTAATCTGTAACTTTCAATGTGTGAATAATTCATTTATGGTTAATTTACACTAATCATTTATTAAAGTGTAGGAATTTTAATTTAGAAAGAATTTAACTATTTTATTACAGTAGAAAAATCAGTACCTTCCAATGACTAGCTGATATATTGAGAAAATAGGGCGACTTTTCACGAACATGCGGGAACATGTTCTGGAAGTTCAGCGATTCTTAGGAACGAAATTCAAGGTCTTTTCCAGGTTTTCCAGGTCAAGAAGTCAAGTTTTTCCAGGTTTTTAATTCAAGAATTTTGCATTCAAATGATCAATAATTTACAGTTATAAAATGGAAGTTACTAACACTTTTCAACTGGATAATTTTAAATAAAATTCAGTTAAACTGATAAATTAAAAATTTTAAACTTTTGTAAATAGTTATAGAGTTCAAAGATTCAAATTCAATTCCAAAAATCGAAATCCATGTTATCATTTTCAATGCTCTAAATTGAAGACTTTTTCAAAACTTTTAAAAAATTATATCATTTTAAGCAATTTCAAGCTAGAAATATTAAAAGTTGAAGGAGTTTTTTTTTATAAGCTGGACACTTTTAAATTATAAGTTAAATTATTTTTATTTTTAAAATACTGAAAATGTTTCAAATTTTTATTTGAAAATATTTTTTTTTAATCCTGCCAAATAAAATGAAAATTCCCTTAAATTTTCCACATTTATTTTTGATAATTTTGTAAATCTTTCTAAATTTCTAAAAATATTCTCTTAAAATTAATGTTTTTAAATAAAAAAAATCATTTTCAATTTTGCCACGAAATTTTTATTTCATTATTTTTGAAGCCTTTTGAAACTTTTAAAAAGCTTCTAAATTTTTTTTTGGAAATCTACCAAAATCTATATTTGATTTTAAATTAGGCTGTGGACTATTTGTACCCAAATTTTGATAGGAATATCCGTATTTTGTCAGTTTAAATGATTTAAAATTCAGTAATTAAATTATATTCACAGTTGATTAACTAAAAATGGGTATAAAAAATCTTCGATGTTAAACGCTTCTAATTTTTAATTGCTAAATCTTTAAAACAGCATTTTAAAATTCTTTAAATTAAAATGTAGGTACACTTCAAAATTGAGAAGGAAAATTTTTCAAGTGAAGATTTTTGAATTACACATTCTAAACTGAATGATATCATAACTGAAAAAGATAACAATTCAACTAATTATTTCAAAAACGGTTGAAATCAAAGCTGGAAAGATTTTTCTTCCTCTAAAATTTGTCTAATTCCCGGGCAAAAAATAAATTAACTGTCCTGGAAATCGTTGTGAGTTCGTTGAAATCTTTTGTGTTCTTTTTAAATAATTGAAATGTTTGAAATCGTTTAAAATATTTGAAATATTTTGAAATCATTACAATATTTTAATATGTCTGAAATCATTTGTAATCTTGGAAAACTGGTTTACTAAAACCTTTAAAATGTTTTCGACATTTTTAAAATATTTGGAATTGTTTGAAATCTCTGGAATCGCGTGTACATGCTTTTTCACGTCTTTCAAATCCTTGCAACCTTGATCAACTGTTTGAAGTATTTGAAACCGTTATCAAATTTTTTGAAATATTTGTGGTAATTTTTCTTAAATTTTTGTTTGTGAATTCTTTTTTGTTCGTTCAAATAATTGAATTATTTGAAATCTTAGTTAAACTTTTCTAAATTAAAATCAATATTTTCAACTAATAATTTTTCTAATTTGTAAGTTGAATATCACTAAAAAGAAAACTTTAACATTCTATAATAGCGGAGATTAAATAAAAAAAATGTAGAATTATTCACAATATTAAAGGCTGTACATTGTAATCTATAAAACAATGAACAAATTCAAGATTTCCAGGTTATGAAGGTTTTAACAAAAATTCAAGGAGAATTCCAGGTTTTCAAGGTCGCTGGGCACCCCAATTATGACTTTGTTAAACTCTTCACCTGCGGTAATTGCTTAAATAAGCAAAACGGGAATTCTAGACTCTTGACAATTTAACTAATTAAAAATTGAATTTTTTGTTGAAAATTCGTACTAATGGATTGCAAGTTTATCTTTTATGATAGGAAAGTCATCTTTGTTTGTTGAAAATTAATCATTCTCGACAATAAATATAATTTTCTGTTGAAATGTTAAATTCCTTCGCAAAAATACGTCTTTTTCGCTTCAAAATTTACGAATCTATTTTTTAAACTGAAAATGTAACTATTTTCATTGAATATTCAATAAATTTTTAAATGATAATTTAAATATTACATTTTTAGTTTACAATTGATCTTTTAGTTGAAAGTCCATGTACTTTATTGAAAATTCTTTCTTTTTTCTGTGTGTAAAAATTAAGTTTCCTTGTTGAAAGTTCAACTATTCCGGTTAAATATTCATCAGTTTAGTTAAAAATTGATCTCTTTGGTTTAAAATTCAGCTGTTCCAGTTGAAACTTCGTCATTTTAATAACAAATTTATTATTTTGGCTGAAAATTAATTATTTAAACAGAAAATTTAATTTTTCTAATTATTATTTTATTGAAAATACAACTATTTGGTTAAAAACGTATGTTTTGTTAATAAATTACCTTCTTTGGTTGAAAATTAATATTCTTGGATCAAAATTCATTTTAATTGTTTGAAAGTAAATTTTTATTTGATTAAGAATGTATGTATTTTTGTGAAAATTCGTTTTTTTTTCAGAAAATTTATCTTCTTGGTTGTAAATTCAATTGAATAGGTTGAAAAGTAATTTTTTTACTGGAAAATTTAATTACTCTATTTTTTTATAAACATGTATCTCTTGTAGTTGAAAATTCCACTATTTGGTTGAAAATTTGATGTGATTGTTTAAATAAGCAGCACGGAAATTCTATTTTCATCTAAAATTGCTACTGTTTTTGGTTAAATTTTAATCTTTTCTGTCTGATAAATTCTACCATCTCATTGAAAATGTATCTATGTAAGAAGAAAATTCAATTTGGTTTTAACTATTTGGTTAAACTTTGTACTTTGTTGGAGAAAATTCAACTAATTGAAATTTTAATTTTTTGTCGGAAATTCATCTTAATGGATTGCAAATTCGTCTTTTATGGTAGAAGAGTCATCTTTTTTTGTGGAAAAATTAAACAGGTTTGTGGAAAATTCGCCTTTTTGTCTTTAAAATTCTACAATTTGGTCTTTCTCGGTTGAAAACGTATCTCTTTTGGTTAAATTGAACTGTTTATTATTTAACTTTTCCCGTTAAAGTTTCTACTATTTCATTAATTGTTAAACATTCATGTTGTTGTTATTAATAATTGAACTAATTGTTTAAAGATTTATTCACTTTTCAAAAATTAAATTAATAGATTATAGAGTAAAGATTAAATATTTACTTTACGTTTAGAGAAGAAGAAATTATGTTTCATCAGACATTGTATAGTTTTTAAATAATGTTAAATGATTTTACAATTATGTCTGCCATTAAAAAATTCTTTTTTGAGTTGGATATACTTGAGACGTTGAAAATCGTTTCACAGCGATACAAAAAAAAAAACAACCGAGAAAGCATACAATTGCAACATTAAAATTATAAAAAAAAGAGGATTATGAAGCAAAAATTTTCAATTTCGCAAGATTACAAAATATTAGAAAAAAGTCGAGTAAGTTTAAGAAATATTTGGAAGGTTTGGAAAAAATGGTAAAATAAATTGAAACTTTAAAAGATTTCAAAAAGTTTTAATAAAATACAGATTTTTGAAGAAAAAAAATCTTTTCAAGAATTTTAAAAGGTTTCAAGATAATAAATAAATATTTTTTTAAGATTCCTGGTAAAATTTCAAATGATTTCCTACAAAATAAAAAAGGGGAAAGATTTTAAAGAAAATTTCAGAACAAATTCAAGTTTATTAATTATTTTGTTAAAAATTCGTCTTTCTATGGTGGATTTAACTGTTTTTGATTTAAAATAAAAATATATTCTAATCAAAATTTAAATGATTACATTTTTTAGAAAATAAAATCTTATTAGTAGAAATTATTTTGTATCAAATTTGTCTCCTTTGGTGAAAATTTACACTTCTTTGGTTAAAAACGTAACTGGTTAAAAATTAACCTTTTTTTGCAAAGGAATCAACTATTTTGTTCAAAATTCATCTTTTTAGGATGAGTTCAACTGTTATTGATGTAAAATTACAATCTTTTTTGGTTGAAACTTTTTTTTTAAGTATCGGAAATGTTCAGAAATATGTTTCAACTATTTTAAGAATTTTAGGAAAATTAGATTTATATTACCTTAAAAGAAATAAAATTTAAAAAACTTTTATTCTAAATTTGTATTTTGTATTACAATAATGCTAAATTATTTTTTAAAATTATTTCTGCTATTACACGTAAATAATTAATTTTTAAACTGGATATATGTAGGTCTTAAGTAATTTAAAATCAATTCACGACACACAAAAAAAACCCGAGAAAACATCAATTTTGTCACATAAACCGTTTTTATGTGTTAAAATTTAAATCGATCTCATATCAATTATATTTTCTCTTCTGAAAACATCTTCATTATTAATTAAGTCGTGATTCTTATAAGCATAAAACTCAATATTTCTGTCCAATATGTTATTTCATCGATATTATAATTAATGCTTTTAATGTAAATTGGAAAACAAATTATCCAATGTTCTCAAATTTAAATTAAATACAGTTCAAGTTTGAGCTCCTAAGATATTTTACACTGAATTTTTATTTTACAATATTAAAAAGAAACTATTTAAAAATACATAATGAAAAATGTTTACAATTTGAAACTGAGTAAGTACTAAAAACAGATTCTATTACAAAAATTTAAATGGACGAAGTAAAGCATACTTGACTTGGCATTTAAAATTAAACCATAAGAGATCAAAGAACCTTGAAGAAAAAGATGTTTCGGTTTGTTTAAATGTTAATAAATCTTTAATTTCAATAAATAATACATGTAATGTATATTTAAAGAAAAAATATTTTACATTTACTCAAAACTACACTATAATTTTCCTAAACTGTTAAAATTTGGTTTTTTGTAGTTATTAAAAATTATTTGAACTCTAGAACTTATTAAATGTGTGTCAATCGAAGAATGTTATTATTAGTTGTAAATCTTGTTAGAATTTTGGTTTTATCGAACAATAATTACTATAATATATGTCTAACATCGTGAAAATCGTTATTTAAATTTAATCCAAAGAATCTTCAATGTTGACAGATAGACCATTTTACTTTATTATATTCAGCTTCAAAACATTTCATTTGTATAGATTCAACGAAAAAATATTTCATCTTTCAAGTTTTACTTAAATTCTAAACAGTTCAGTTTGAACAAGAAGAAATGCAGGGAAATAAGGGAAATACTTTAAACCCTGTCATTTCTAACAAAAAATAGAGTAATTAAATTTTTCTTTCAAAGAATTAAATTTTCAACCAAAAAAAAAACGATATAACATAAAAATAGTTAAATTTAAAACAAAGAGATAAATTTTCAACTGAAATAATGAATTTCCAACGAATAAAAAATAAATTTTTAGAAAAAAAGTTCAACTTTCAACCAAGTAGTTGAATTCTCTATAGAAAAAAATGTTAAAACTTTTAACAGAGAAAGATGTTTAAGTCAAGAAAGAAAAAAACATTTCAACTAAATTGGTAAATTTTTAAACAAAAAGGCAAATTCTCTACAAAGTAGTTAAATTTTTCCAGGGAAAATATAAATTTGTAACTAAAAATCAATTTTCAACCAAATGTGATAATTTCCTTACAAAATAATAGAATGTTCGATCTAAAAAGAAAAATTTTAAATAAAAAATATGAATATTCAACAACAAAGTTCATTTTAAACCAAATAAGTAGTTAAAATTTCAACTAAAAACGGTCAATTTTTAACCAATTAATGGAATAGTTAAATTTTCAGTCAACAACATTAATAACAAAAAAAAACGAATTTTCAACAAAATAGTTTTTTTTCAACCAAAGAGATAAATGATCAACAAATAAAAAGAATAGTTAACAAAGTAATTCAACTAATTGTAAGAAGTTTAATTTTTGAACAATAATGAAATCGTTGAGTTTTTCACTCGGACAAATTAATGTTAAAAAAAAAACTCGAATGTAAAAAGTCAACCATCAAAAAATTTGTGTTTAACAAAGTAGTTCAACTTTCAACCAAGTACTTGAATTTTGAGAAAATAGTAAGATTTTCATCTAGATAGTAGAATTTTTAACATGAAATATATGAATTCTGAAGGAAAAAAAAAAATAGAAAAGGGGGATGTTACTTTGAAAAAGCTTAATTAAGAGGTATCATTTAAAAAATTGGAAAAGAGGTAAAGAGGAAAGAGTGTAAAGTCTGAAAATTGCACACAAATTTATATTTTTCTAATTTTCTAGAAATTTTCAATTTTTCTCGTTTCCGGATTCCAATTTCGCACCTAAGTGAGGCTGAAATTAGAGGTTATGTTGTAAGTGTGGCATCGCGATTTTGGCGGGAAATTTAAATTCCAAGATCTCATTTCACGTTGGTAGGCTTAAAAAAATTTAACATAATTGTGAATATAATTATAGAAGAGAAAAATGAAAAAGATATGGAGATTTGGAGTTACTACATTCTAAATAGGCGTAGAATGCAGTTGTATTTTTTTTTAAAGGCGATTCGTTCCACATAATAGGCTGTAAAAGAAAAACTGCTCGAGATAACTGGAAAAACCTGGTGCAGCCGGGTTGAAGAATTCAATTTTAGCTATATATGCAGATCTGGTTTGTGTGGGTAGCTGACGACTAGGTTAGGAGTATCCACGACAGTCATAAATTCACACGCACACAACACACAAATATGCAGAGCCACCTATACGGGATCAGAGTAAATAATATGCTCATTGATATTTCCGGATGTCGAGTATCTTCCCGGTCCATAATTAATCTCTCCCACTTCCGCTTTTGGGAGGAAATGCTCGGACATTGTTCCCATAATAATTATCTTTGCTAATTCCCATCCACCCCTCAAATCAATTGAACATAACTTGCTTGCAGGCAAGAAGAATAGAAAATTTAAACAGCCTAGGAGTGGACACAAAAAATGCACTTTTGGCTACTTTTTCCTACCTTTAAATATAAAATTAAGTCAAACAGGTCTAATTTTGCCCAAAAATTCATAATCTTTTCAAATTTTCTTCGAGTTACCGATAATAGATTTTTAACAAAGCAGAGAAACCGTTTCAGAAATATATTCACATATGTTTCTCAAAAATCGCTTTTTCCTCCTGATTTCTACACAAATAAATGTTTTAAATATTCTACATCCCAGAGGAACAATTGCCACAGTGGGAAAATGTTTTTCAAGATTGACTAGATTCCAAAACTATTTTAAGTGGAGGAGTCAGTGAACCTGTGGAAAAAATGCGTCGTTTGTACTGATTGCACCTTCTCTGCTAAATTGTTAGAGCCAAGAGAGTATTGCAGGAAGCACGATTAAAAGCGTTACAAGGCCGGAGAGTTTCTCGTGGTGGAAAAAGGACAAGAATAAAAAAAAGGTGCTCGTCCAAGATACGCATCTCACTGAGCTGAGTTAAGTCAATCTTTTCAACCTCGAATCTCGACAAATTTCGAGGCCAGGGAAAAAAATCGAGATGTCGCCTCGACACGAATCATCCTTTTTATTTTTTTCCCATTTTTCTTTCGACGATTTCCAGATCGTTTGTTTAGACTCGTCTTGCATTAGTCTTGAAGCTGAGACTTCAATGACGTTAGATAAATAATCCATCTTAGAATAAGAAAAATATTCTCTAAGGTCAAAGTCAAAGCATTTCATTAAAAAAGGTGGAAAAATTCTAATATTGTTCAGGAATCAAAATAAGAATTCATAAGCGCGAAAATCGGTGCATATTTTAGTCTTTCGTCAATCATGGTTTCTTGAAAAATGGATAAAATTGAAGCAATCAAAAACCATTTTATTCAGAATTACATAGGCTTTCAGAATATTTTTGCATTTTAAATAGATTTAAATTTTCAGAAAACATATTGAAGTTTAAAGTTTTGCGCGTATCATATGTTTCTCAAAAAATCGTATTTTCGTTTTGATTTTGACTATGTCTTGCTAAGTATGCTTGTGAATAGAATTTTCCCAATGAAACTGGCTTGATAAGGAGATGATAAATCATTAGCATCCGATTGAAGAGCATATTAAATGTAATTCCCGAGAAGGCGATAACATCAGCTTTACTTCGAATCAGCATGTTTTTCAGAGTCTATCAAGTGCAACGTTTCCTCTCATTACACCCAGTGCCACACGAATACATACAAAAGTTACTTCACTCGAGTACTTTATCCGACACTATTGGCACTCAACATACAGAAAAAAAAAAAATATATATATATATATGTGTGTGTGTATGTAGTCAAATATAGTTATATCCAGTGGCAAGAATTAATTACCGTAAATGCGTCATATGCTTCACTATAAAAGAGCGTAGTAAAGTTTGATTATATACGTAGTTCTTCTATGTATCTTTTTGCTCCCCCTCTAGTTGGGAGGATAATGCGCGTTAAAGAGAATATAAGAACCGATTGCCGTCCCGTATAGTATCCCGAATAGCTCATAATGGCTCACACGCTCGTCCCCGAACCCCAGCGTCGAAACACTTTGATCTCGTTGAGGTCGTTGCCAAAGAACCAACTCCCCACGGAGATTATCACACTCCCTCACTTCAATCTCTCATTGCAATTCTTTTACATGCAGATCAATATAAAATTGTCTATACATTTAAATATTTAAATAAATTTTTTATAAATCTATTTATCAGCTGCTTTTTAGTTGAATTCATTTGAAGATTCCAAAAAGTTGTGATAAGACATGTAAGCAGAATTACTCGCCATACATTAGAAACTTGATTTCAAATCGGTCTACTTCAAGGCAAGATAATAAAAAATATTAGCAAAAGGAATGTAGGAAGTCCCAGATTTCAAACTTAAAAAAAGAAACTAGAAAAATGTTGAACCGGTTAGAAGATATTGAATAAAACTGAAAAATTAGCGACAATTTGTGCATATTTTTATAATTTCCGTTGTGGTTTTTGGAAAAATGGACCAAATTAAACCAATGACTGTTCATTTAACACAGAATTTGTTAAGCTTTCGAAATCATCTTGGATTTTACCGATATCTTTATTTTTTGCAAATACCTTCCACTTAAAATTTTTCCGGTCATTGTATGCTTCTCGAAAATCTATTCTTCATTCGAGAAGACCTTTGCACGTCAGAAGAATATAAATAAATAAACATGTAAATCACGATTGCCTCACATGTATATTACTTTACAATGCTTTTGAAAGATTTTAATTCAATAAATGTAACACTTTTTGTAAAGTGCGCATTCTTTGTAGGAAGTTTTCCAATGCAAAGTCAAAGGAGCAATAAATCCAACCGGTTTCTTTATTGCCACTAACTTCCTTTATCCCAAGCTCGCAAAATTACCTTTTCTGGTGAAAAAGTCGATTTACGGAGTACAACAAAGTGTCGATGAGAGACAAAACAGAAACTATCGGTGCAAAATTTCGTGCTTAGTAACCTTAGAGTGAATCACTGTGAAAAACATGAGCACTACACACGTGCCACAAATTTTTTTCCTTAGATTCAAAATCATAAGTCAATTCGTGCACTTTTTTATGCATAAAACACTTTTGAGGCACTGACAACCTTATTTGGGTAAAATTTTCATGTTTATCTCAATTGACTAGCACGCCGCGGCTTTTTGGACAGTTTAGACTTTATATGCTTTTTTTAAATGACAAAAAAAAAAGAATCATTGAAAGTGAAGGCGACAATGCGACCTGCTGGGCAGGCAACACGACCAATACTATTCTCTCAAGTCGCTTCATGGTCTCTTGACTCTTTCTCGTTGCACCAACTGCCCACACGACACACAACACATAACACACGAGGAGAGCAAAACGCACGCCTACAACGATTCTTTTTACGAGTGTCGATTTCATACATATGCATAGGCACGCACAGGCTGACAAACACTCGTAGAATAAAAGTTATGTCATCCTATTAAAGAGACTCGGGTGTTAAACGATAGCATTAGAATTTGAAAACACAATTTTTACAAACTTTCTGCTATGTTTCTTTTTTAGATGGATTAAATTCAATCAACCAGAGTTCATCTCACTCAGAACTTCATAAACTTTCAAATTATTTATGTATTTCCAATATACCTTCATTATTTGCAAATATATAGCAGTTCAAAGTTTTTCGCGCACTATATACTTTTCGCACATTATACAGAGTACAACTCACAGTTAGTAAATAAAACACAACAAAGTAAAGGAAAATAAAGCTGGACGTTGCAGCTTTCAAACTTAAAAAAGATATGAAAAAATATTTTTAAATCGTTATATTTACGCATTTTCCTTACATACTTTTTGCTGTTTTTTTTAATTGATCAAATCGGAGAAATCAGGGACCATTTTACTCAGAATTTGATAAGCTTTCGACATACTGATTTATATCATATATATCTTTATTTTCTGTCAATACAGCGTACTTCAAAGTTTTAATCGCATTATATCCTGGCGCGAAAATCGATTTTTCGTAATGATATAGACTATAAGAAGGTATCGAATGTTTTGCAGATGAAACATCAGTTATATTTTGCTAGTAGCAATTTGTCAGATTAGCATTGAGTATTGGGTCATTATCTGCGTACGTACGCACATTATGTATAATGAGAGAACCCTGACAATAGAGAGTTGGGTAATTTCGACGTCAGAGTGTGTGAGAGTCGCGAAATTGTCACTCCAGCAGAGCAAACCCGCAGCCTTAAACATAGACAAATTCTGAAACTAAATTAACTCTTATCCTCTGTCTCTTTTTATCTCGGGGAAACATATGGGCAGATTCTCTCTCGCACAATGTACACACAGTGATTCTCATTTCATGATTCATGAACATCAGGGTCATTCTAGTACCATTCACCCATTCACAGAATAATTAAGTATTCAATATTTGCCTAATTATACAATTTTTTAAATTCCTAATGTTTTCATCATTACAATTTGAAGATATTTTCTCAAATATAAATGTGGCAAAAAAAGGATTACTTTCGATGAGAATCACTGTCGTGGGGACTTCATTGGAATTCGTGTGACTTGAGCACGTGCGTTGGTCCTCGTGTGTGAGGAGGAGAGTTCTCGAATTAACATTTAAAAAACTGATTTGCGAAATACCAAAATTAATTCTCTCCTGTGTCAACAAATCAGGGAGATTTTATTTTCTCCTGAAAATAATGTCTCACACTTGGCCTAAAAAAGTCATCGTAACAAAAAAAGTATCTACTTTTAAATTAGGTTTCAAGATTACGATGATTCAGTCGTTCTGCATAATTATGAGTAGAGTTTTTCTTAATGATGACGCTACTTTGTTAAAAGTGATTCTAGTACTGTTAATTATTTTAGATTTTTTTTTTTAGTTTAAAGTTCAAAAGGTTTTCTGCTTCTGGCACTTTGAATTAGAATTGTAAAATGAGGTTTGGGACGCTTGTCACAGAAAAGAAAAGTAAACAAAGACTCTCGAGTATTTAGTTCCAAGTACAGATGGAACATCCGCTCCGAACCAATAGGCATTTGATCATTGGCCGGATGTTCGCTCAGCGAACTGAAATTATTCGCTCATCGAACATTCGATCCTATTTAACCAGAGCAGAATTTCTCCAATATCAAATTAGCCAATAACCATCAGTACTCCCAAAATTTAAAAGAAAAAAAAGTGTTGATGCAAAAAACAAATAATTTTGAAAAGTATTGAACGGCTGCATATTTTTACATTTTATGCAATGGTTTCTCGAAAAATGACTGAAATTTAATCAACCGGGATTTATTTTACCCACAATTTCATGGGCTTTCAAACCAATGAAAGACTAAAAAAAAGACTAAAATGCGCAAAAAACTGCATATTTTTACACTTACTGCTATGTTTTTTCTTCTTTTAATTGAAAAAATTGAACCAGCCAGGGTTGATTTAACGAAGAATTACATGAACTTTCCAAATTATTTTGGATTTTAATGATATCTTTATGCTTAGCAAAATGCGAAAATCGATCTTTCGTTATGATTTTGATTATAAAAAGGTATTCGTAAAAATTATTTCTCTATTTTTTCAGTACCAATGTATGGCCAAAATTTCATTTTTAAACCTTATTTTTTAAATATTTCTATAAGAGGAAAATTTTTACAAGTTTTGGGGATCAATTAAAATTTTTCTGTGAGAGATAACTGGATAATTGAAAAGCTTGATGTAAACTGAATGATTCAGTCCCTTCCTTTTTGTGTAGCTAATACCTACAAGTTTCAGCAAATTAAAAAGCTAATCACGTGACAGATGTATTATTAAAATCGTTACCCCGAACGTGTCTCTCGTACCGGATGCGTCCAGAGACGTTTTTTTCATTGTCATGATGCTGTGAAATAATATGAGGAGCGACCCTTATATTCAATTTCGGCTTGATTGATTCTTAAAAATGTCCTAAAATCTTAAATTTGGTGAAAGAAGGAAAAAATCAACGGCAAGTTTACAAAGAATCTACAACTTTGGTACACAAATATTAAATTATAATCTTTTTTTTCCATACACTTCATTTTTATCATAAACTTTTTTTATTTTGCGAATCTAAAATCGGACCAATAAAAAAAGTGTAAAAATTTTTAAACCACAGACTTCGGGAAGAAATTAAATATCGAATTAAAAAAAAACTTAATCGAAATTTGTAAGGCTTTAAAATTTCAAAGCCTTTGAATTTTAGAAAAAATGTAAATATTGCGATCATCGAACTTAAAAACATATAAATTTGAAGACATTTGGATTTGAATAATCTAACGTGTAAACAAATTTTAATTCAAAATTTAAAGCATCCAAATTTAGAAACTATTTGATGTATTTTGATAGCACCCAAAATTTTTTTAAAGATCGAGATAAAAAAGGGAAAAAATTGCGATTCAACATTTGAAGTGCTTTAAAATTCATCGATTCCAAATTGAAAAGTTACAAACATTTTGTAAATCTTGTAATTTTAAGTTTGAAAAAATAAAGAATTCAATTCAAAAGCTTCCCATTTTCGAAGTACAAAACACTGATTTCAAAAGTTTGGAGCAGAAAATTAAAATTTGAAATTTGAAGATCCAAGAATTTCAAAGCAATCGAACCGTAAAACATTCAAAACTTTTCAGATTGCAATTTTAAAAGCGTTCAAAGTTTAAACTGTAAATTGGAAATTTAATCATAAATTATTAGATTTCGAAGAAGAGAAAAATTTCAACAACTTATGTTTGTCACTTTCATTCACGTTTCTTATTGCAAATTTAAAGTTTTAGACAAAAATTATTACATTTTTAAGGTTTAGAAATTTTTAAACAATTTTACGTTGCGCTGGAATTTCATGTTGAAAATTGTTATTTTAAAACAAAAATATTAGATATAAAGCAAATTATTGTTGCTTAAAGTAATAGAATTTACAAGCTTTTATTTAAAAAATCATTAGATCTCAAAGAAGATTCATCATTTTTAGTAACATTGGCGTTTTTACATAAAAAAATGAGTATTTTAAAACAAAACTTATTATAATTTGAACAAGATTCAGAATGTTTAAAGTCATTATTTCAAGAAAATATAATTTTGTTTTCACAATGTAGGTTAAGCGAGCGGTTTTAATTACAAATTTAAAAGAGATTCACACGATTCTTTTGGCACAATTTAAGGTTATGTTAACATTTTTCACATGAAATCGGTTATTTTAAAATAAAAATAGATAGACTTTACAATTTGTAACAATTGATTCTCACGTTATGTTTTAGTTTTTCGCCGGTAATTTAAAAAAATATAGATTTACAATCTTTAACAGTTTCTCGTAATGTTAGATTAGATGTCAAAATAGATTAACTGCTTTTTAACTATTTTAAATTACATATGGCCGTTTCACATAGAAAATTTGTATTTTAAAATAAAAATCATTCTGATTTCAACAAGATTTAGAATCCCTTAGCAAATTTATATTACGTTACAGTTCTTCGTGGCAGAAAAGGAAATTTTTAGCAGTTAAAAATTAAAGTATTAAAAAACAATTAAAATTAAAAAATTCTTTTTTAATGGTTGAAAAACTAAAGAAAAAAAAATTTTCGTATTAAAAACGTAATATTCACATAATTTTACATGAGAATTCAGTAAACAAACAATTCAGAAAATAAGAAAACAATTTTTATTACTTTATGTTAGTGTTCTTTTTTCGAATGTTTATGTTTTTCACAAAAACTGCAACAGTTTGATTGTTTATTTATTGCATAAAAATATTATATTAATTCTGAAGTTAAGATATCAATTTTCATCAATTATCAAAAATATTGTCCTTGCTTTTATTTTTTTATTATTATAAATAATAGATATTATGAAACATAAATATTTAGTAATAAAATTAATTTTATATTTTAATTTCAAATTGCGTGCGACAAAAAAATAATCGCGGGCGTGTATGTTTTCTAGTAATTCTAAAAACCTTCAAATTTCAACTTACCTGAATCACCAAGCTTCAAAATTTGGTCAAATTTAGAAAACATTAATATCTGGATTTAACATTTCCAGTTATGATTCGACAAAAATTTGGGTGCTTTAAAAATTAAAAGTTTGCCCACGTTTATACTCGAAATTTGAAGGGCTTTAAAATTTAAATCCCTCTAATATCTTTTTTGCCAAGTCGCAGCTCTTATTTCACGATTTTAATTTTTCAAATTGAATGTTTTAGCTTTTCCACGATATCTAAACTGCCATATAATCTTGAAAAAAAAGGCAGAACAAACACTCACTGATAATGAGCAGGACACTATTTTGTATTTTCCCAAATGATTCACAAAACCCGGAAACTTTTAGACACTCTTTCCTAACGAACCGATAATGAAAACAAATAGATTCCACTACGTTTCAGCTGCCACTGATTATAATAAAAAATGTAAAAATAACCATAGACCATAGACACAACTCTATTCTCCAATTCTTAATGCGACTCGAAATTCTTCAGCCTTGATTCACAGATTCAAAACTCATTGTCCGTTTTCTCGATTTTGCAGGTGGCCGCTCAATGTCACCAATCTTCAAACAATGCCTTTATCCTGGTCTCAAGGTTCCAGGATCTAGACTTCTAGAGACTAGGTCTTTACCCCCTGGATTGGAGAATTGGACATTCCTCAAAAACTGGTATTGGGAGTAAACACGGAAAAACAATGGAAACTCACATTTGATAAGTACAATTCCATTTCTCTGGAGTTCCTCCATGACTTTTGGCACTTTTCTCTGTGGAGGGTCCTCTCTTCGCCAGGGCGATCAGAAGGACTTAACCTATCCAATCTCCATGCAGCAGCAGGTTTTGAATCACAAATCACAGAATCCACAGGAAGTTTCACACGAGTCACGGGATGGCGAGACCGGCAAACTTCGCGGAGCCGAGATTCTTGGTGGCAAGATTTGCGACACGAGGGTCAAAGGAACAGGAGGATGTCATTCCTGATTGTCGATTTAACTTGAAAATTGAAAAATGAGGCGGCACAGGTTTTGGACGCGACGACGACGGAAAGAAAACATGGCGTCAAACTCGAACGCTGTGGCTCTGAGTCAAGCACACGCAAAACCAACAGGCATGCAAGCAAGAGAGCAACACATCGGGTTTTGGAGCGGAAGGTAGTCAGCGCCAATGAAAGAACGAAAGGCAGTCGTGGTACCAGAGGCAACCCGTGGATAGAGAGAATTGTGCTGGTGGCTGCTATTGTGAATTGTCGTTGTTGGTTTTCTGTGAGAATGAGAGAGAAAGGGAGATGGAGAGGGAGAGAGAGAAAGAGAGCCTGCTGCACAGAGGATATGTGAGAGTGAGAAAGTTTTAGAGGAGGACGTTGAATGAAAGAGACGAGGTCTCTTCAAATGTTTGCTCAATACCGGTTGGACCAGACCAAATTTTCTTCTAGCAACAAAATTTTGTTGTGAAAACAAAAATTTCGTCGGAATAGGCAAAATTTCGTTGTAGCAAACAAACTTTTGTTTTTATAACAAACTTTGGTTGGAAAAGCCAAAATTTGTTTGGAAATTTCAAATTTTAGTTGAAGTAGAGAAAGTTAGTGGAACACGAAACATTTGGATGGAAGAAACAAACTTTGATTGGAACAAACATTGGTTTTTACAATAAAATTTAGTTAGAATACGCAACATTTTTTTGGAACAATCATAATTTGGAAAAAAACTAAGATGGAACAAACAAAAATTTCATTTTAGCAACTAAAATTTGATTGGGTCAAACATTTCTTTTGTTATTGCAAAAAAAAAAAAAATTAGTTGGAACAGACATTTTCTTGGAAAAATCATACTTTGGAAAAACTAAGATGGAACAAACAAAATTTCGTTCTAGCAACTAAATAAACTTTTGTTTTTATAACAAAATTTGGTTGGAAAAGCCAAAATTTGTTTGGAAATTTCAATTTTAGTTGAAGTAGAAAAAACGAACACGCAAAATTTGATTGAAAGAGACAAACTTTGGAACAAACTTTGGTTTTTACAACAAAATTTAGTTGGAATACGCAACATTTTTTTGGAACAATCAAACTTTAGTTGAAGTAGAAAAACTTAGATGGAACAGGCAAAATTTCGTTGGAAGAAACAAACTTTGATTGGAACAAACAAACTTTAGGTTTTAGAAAAAAATTTATTTGTAATATGCAAAATTTTTTTGGAACAACCAAACTTTAGTTGAAGTAGAAAAACTTAGATGGAACAGGCAAAATTTCGTTGGAAGAAACAAACTTTGATTGGAACAAACAAACCTTAGGTTTTAGAAAAAAATTTAGCTGTAATATGCAACATTTTTTTGGAACAATCAAACTTTAGTTGACATAGAAAAATTTACATGAAACCAGCAAAATTTCGTTCTAGCAACTAAAGAAACTTTTGTTTTTATAACAAAATTTGGTTGAAAAAGCCAAAATTTGTTTGGAAATTTAATTTTAGTTGAAGTAGAAAAAACGAACACGCAAAGTTTGATTGTAAGAAACAAACTTTGGAACAAACTGGTTTTTACAACAAAATTTAGTTGGAATATGCAACATTTTTTTGGAACAATCATAATTTGGAAAAAACTAAGATGGAACAAACAAAATTTCGTTCTAGCAACTACATTTGGTTCGAACAAACAAACTTTGCATTTTTTTGTTCTGGTTACTAAAATCTGGTCCGAACAAACAAACTTTTACTATTACAACGAAATTTAGTTGGAAGCGGAAAATTTTTCTTGAACAATCAAACTTTAATCGGCATAGAAAAACTTAGATGGAACAGGCAAAATTTCGTTCTAGAAACTAAAATTTGATGGAGACAAAAAAACTTTTGTTGTTATGACAAAATTGGGTTGGAAAAGTCAAAATTTGTTTGGAACATTCAAAATTTTAGTTGAAGTAGAAAAACTTAGTGGAACACGCAAAATTTTGTTGGAAGAAACGAACTTTAGGTTTTACAAAAAAATTTTATTGGAATATGCAAATTTTTGTTGGAACAATCATACTTTAGAAAAAATAAGACGGAACAAAGAAAATTTCGTTCTAGCAACTAAAATATGGTTGGGTTAAACAAACTTTTGTTATTACAAAAAATGTATTTGGAACAGACAAAATTTAGTTATAGCAAACAATTTTCGCTGGAACAAACAAGCTTTGCTTTAAAAAAAAATCTATTTGGAATAGGCAATATTCTGTTCTGGTAACTAAAATCTGCTTGGAACAAACAAACTTTAGGTTTTAGAAAAAAATTTAGTTGTAATATGCAACATTTTTTGGAACAATCAAACTTTAGTTGAAGTAGAAAAACTTAGATGGAACAGGCAAAATTTCGTTGTAGGAAACAAACTTTGATTGGAACAAACAAACTTTAGGTTTTAGAAAAAAGTTTAGTTGTAATATGCAACATTTTTTTGGAACAATCAAACTTTAGTTGAAGTAGAAAAACTTAATGGAACAGGCAAATAGAATAATTAATATTTTCTTTTAGCGACTAAAATTTGTTTTGAACATTAAACTTTGGTTGTAAAAAAGAAATTCGGTTGACACAAATGAATTTGTTTGGAACAAGCAAACTCTAGTTGGAAAACAGACAAATTTTGATTCGAATAAGCAAAAAATTGTAAAGCAAAATTTAGTTCAAACAACAAACTTTGGTTGTAACAAAATTTTTTCGTAGAAACAAGTAAACTCTAAGAACAGGCAAAATTTGATTGAAAAGCCAAATATAGAATAAGCAAAAAATTGGAAAGCAAAATTTTATCGGAAATCAAAATTTAGTTCGAATAACAAACTTTTGTTGGAAGAATAAAATGTGTTTAAAACAAATAATTTTTTTGGAACAAGCTAACTTTAGGGAAAGGCAAAATTTGATTGGAAAGCCAAATATTGAACAAGCACATTTTGTTTGAGATAGGCAATAAATTGAAGAAAATAAGATTTGATTCGAACAGGCAGATTCGGTTTGTAAAAACAAAAATTTAATTTTAACAGGTAAAATTTCATTCCAGCGACTAAAATTTGGTTGGAACAAACAAACATTGGTTGTTAAGACCAAATTTTGTTGGAACAGTCAACATTTGTTTGGAAAGCAAAATTTGGTTCAAATAACAAACTGGTTGCAACAAAAAAATTTGGTTGGCAAGAATGAACTTGTTTCCAACTTATTTGAAATGAGAAAGCTCTAGTAAATCTTGTTGGAACAGGCAAAATTTAATTGAAAATCCAAATAATAGGACAGGAAAATTTTGTTGGATGAGGCAACATTTTATTCGAAACAAAAGTTTTGTTGGAATAGTCAAAAATTGTCACTTACAAGTTTTTTATTTAAAAATTCTTCTATTTCGTTTAAAATAGACATTTTCAGTGAAGAATTGTACAAATTGGGTAAAAATGTATGTACTTTGTTTAAAATTAGTCTTTTCTGGTAGAAAATTAATCTTATGGTTTGAACATTCAAATATTTCGTTGAGAACGAGGATGAAAATGTAACTATTTCGTAGAAAGTTCATATTTTTGGTTAAAAATGCAATTATTTGGTTTAAAAAATAATCTGTTTTAGTTGAAGACTCAACTATTTTACTGTTTTTTATTTTAAATAAAAATATTTTCTTGAGTAAAAAATCAATTATTTATTACATTTTTTTAGAATTAGGCTGAATCCTAAATAAAATCACAGAAAAAATTAGTCGACAAAATTATGTATTATTAATGTATAGTATGTAATAATATTTATAATATGTAATATTAAAATTTAGTATAATATAAAATTAATTAATATGCCTATACTTTTTTTAATTACATTTTTTATTTATAAACAATTTCATAAATATAAATTTCTTTAAAAATGTTTAGAATATTATGCTAATTAAATCTAAAATTCTAAGTATGAATAACGTTTTTTAACCCCTTCATTGTCAGTGATACATATATGGGCAAAAAAAAACTCGTGCCACTTTTGCATCATGACACATGTGGACATGTCAGAATATATTTATTTAACGTGATCCCATTTATTTGTGCTAGAATATATTAGGGTTTGTAGGGTCGCTAAATTCAAATTTGATGTTGGATTTTCAAAATTGAAAATAGCGGATCCAATATGGCGGACACGGATCATTAAAAATGTTCAAATCAGATGTTGAATTTTCGAAATTAAAAGTGGCGTACATATGAACGATCTTTAAATCTTTAAATTTAACTCAATTTCAAATTAAAAATGTAATATTCAAAACTAAATTGAATCTTTCAAAATTAAAGCTTCTGAAATTCTAGAATTTTAAATTGTTATTATTAATAAAATTATGATTTAACATTAAAGCTGATTAGACAGCTTTTTCTAAAATAAAAAAATTAATTGAATTATTCTTAAAAAAACTTTCAAAATGAATAGTAATTATAAATGGAAAATATTTAAAAAGAAAAAATGTTTACTGCGGTACGTTAAGGCTTAAAAGAATACGAACTTCATTTTAAAATGAAAAAAATTTGTAGTCACCAAATATTGTGATATTAAACCTTTTTTATGCTCAAAATCTTAAAAATTTCAATTACTTGAAGTAAATTTAAATCACTTAAAAAGTAATAATTTTTAAATTGCTAATTAAATTTTCCAGCATTCAATTAATTCAATCCTAATTACAAAATTAAAACCTATAAAAACGAAATATTATAAATGTAGCGTTAACCTAAGTGCTTTTTTTAAATCAATATATCAATCAAAAAAGCTCTTGTGCTTTATCTCGTAGAAAATATCGATTCCCTTATTTCTATAATTAAGGAATGTTTAAACTACCCTGATCATAAATTCAAACGTCAACCTTGCAAAAATATTCCGAATTCAATGTTCAAGGGATAATAAAACAACCCTTGAAGTAAATTCAGTAAAAACATCTCTTACAATTAATTCAAAGGCATATTCTTGTTAAAGTTTTCTCTACTTATTTAAAAGTGATTTCGTAGAAGCTTTGAGAAAAAAAAAAAATTACTAAAATAAGCATTTTTCTATTAAAACACATGCAAAAATTGAAACTTTTACATGTCTTTGCCTAAAAACTGTCTACTTTTCTCACTTTTTTTTCTTTCTAATTTTTGCTATACATGTCTAGTCAAATTTTTTCGTACCTTGTGTTGTTTATCTAAAAATTTATTTGTTTATTTTCAATGTTTATTTTACGAATAAAACAAAAACTGTGCTTTCAATCCAAAAGTGATTAATAAAGAAGTAGATCTTTTTTGGGTATATAATTTTGATCAATTCAGCTTTTTTCCTTGTAATTATCGAAAAATTTAATTTGGTTTGTTTTCAATGTTATTTTACACGATTAAAACAAAAATTACGTATCCTATAAAAAAACGATTAATAATAAATTTGTAGATCTTTTTGGGTGAAAAACTTTTGTCTTTTTTTTTGTAGCTTACATAACTTTTTACATTCTCATCATTTATGATTGAAAAAGTATTAGAATTGTCGGAAATTTGACATCACACTTTTTCAACGGATCTCCACGTTTCGAGACCCCCTGAATCCGAAAATCAGGTTTTCACGATGGCGTCTGTCTGTCTGTCCGTCCGGCAGTCCGTTCGTCCGTAAACACGATAACTCTCGAAAAAATTGACGAATCAAATTCATCTTTGGCACACTTTTTTAGGTCCTCAAAGAAAGGACGAGTTCGTGAACCAGCCATTTTTGATAAAAATTCAAAAAGTGAGAGCATTTTGAAAATTTTTGAGAACACTTTTTCAGAATTTGAAAATTCAATGTACGGATATTTATAGTATTAAAAAGAACAAACAATTTATCCTTATGAATTTTTTCGATAAAAAGAAAATTCTCAGAATTATAGCGTTTTAAAAATTTTTTTAATCAAACGAAAATCAAAATTTGAAGCCGAAAAACGCACGATATGAAAAAAAATCAAGAGAAGAAAAACATTTCTTTTTGAAAGCCCAACAAGATTATTATAACCAATTTTTGGATTTTCTTTAAAAATCGAAAAATCAAATTTTGATTGCACAAAACATAATGGAAAATATAAAATTCCATTTTGTGGACAAAGTATGTAGGATACAAAAAAAGATGAATTAACAAAAATGGTTATCCCCAAAAAGATCTAAAATTTCGTTAAGAATCACTTGTTGATAGAATGCGTACTTTTTGTTTTATTTGTGAAAAATAACGTTGAAAAAAATAAAATAAAAAAAAATGTGTGGAAAAACGACGAAAGTTACGAGAAAAAAAATCCCACAAAACCTGTTTACAAATATCTGACGGAAATCGAGCGCACAGCGCGAGTGTCACGATGAGAATGCGTACCTCAAAGCCTACAGAGCTTTGAGAAACTTAATTTTTGACTATACTTAATGAAGTAGACAATCATATAAATACTGCCATCTAAAAGAGACCTTTTTGATAAAGTTTTTTTCAAGCATTCCAAATTCAAAGAATAAATATTCGAGCGCGAAGCGCGAGGTAACTTATTATCGAGCGCGAAGCGAATAAAACAAGAACGTACTATCAAAAAGTAATTAATCTTTTTTTGTATCTTGCAGTTTGTGCGCAAATGGCATTTTTTTTTTTTGATTATTTTTTTGCGTGATCAAAATTTGAATTTCGGATTATTCCAGGAATCTGTATTATCATAAGAGAAAAATTAATAATAAAAGATGTAAAGAAAAATATTTCAACTAAATCTTATCCGGCACACAGCAAGGACGCAGAACTAGATTTATTACATTCCCGAGAATTTAAGTTTAGGTTATATAACCGAGAATATGACAGCATTTATGAGAATTTAAAAGAATTTAGGAGAATCTATGATTTTTAACAACATTTTTAATGTTCACCTTATGTCAACGGTTCAAAGATAATTTTTGAACGGTTAAATATAAATTATTTTCTAGCTTGGGCATATTCAGTAATTTAAAACATGCTTATTAATTAATTAACACTGTTCGACTGAAACTCTAACCGCAAAATTCAACTGCCTCACATTACTTAACAATTACTAGCATGAGTAAATTTTCTACGAAATAGTCAAATAAGAAAATAGTATAATAGTTTAATTTTCAACTAAATAATCAAATTTATAACTAAAAGGCTAATCTTCAGAAAAAGTTGCGAATTTTTAAAATTCCAATCTTAAAATATTTTATTTTTTATGTTTTTAACTTGCCCTATTTTCGGAATTTTATTCCTATACTATTCAGATTCTAGATTCTTCCATTTAAAAATTAAATTGTTAAATTGTAAACGCTTTGAATTAGAAATGATACAATTGCAACTCCTTTCTAATAAAATTGTCAGTTTAAAAAAAAATTTAATCTGAAATTTTTCAATTTGGAACGTTTTTAATTAGAAATAATACATTTTTAATTCCTTTGAATTTTAAATGATCGAATTTTGAAAATTGTATTCGGAAAATATTTCATTTTTAACGTTTTGAACTTGCTCTATTTTCGGAATTTTCTCATAATCTTAAATCATTGCAATTTGCGAATCTTATATTTAAAATAAAATTGTTTCATTTTATAAGCTTTACAGTAAAAATGATAAAATTTCAAATCTTTTCTAATAAAGTTATCTAATTTTCAAAATATAATCTAAAGGTGTAAAACTTGAAACGCTTTTAATTAAAAATAATACCACGTGGAAAACTTGTATTTCAACGCTTTTCCGTAAGAGGATTATTTATTATTATTATTAATTAATAATTATT
>NC_046657.1:79124493-79151560 GCF_010883055.1 Belonocnema kinseyi | reverse complement strand
ATCGCAAATTGCAATCATTTAAGATTATGAGAAAATTTCGAAAATAGAACAAGTTCAAAACGTTAAAAATGAAATATTTTCCGAATAGAATTTTCAAAATTCGATCATTTAAAATTAAAAGGAATTAAAAATGTATTATTTCTAATTAAAAACGTTCCAAATTGAAAAATTTCAGATTAAAATTTTTTTTTAACGGACAATTTTATTAGAAAGGAGTTGAAATTTTATCATTTCTAATTCAAAGCGTTTACAATTTAACAATTTATTTTTTAAATTGAAGAATCTAGAATCTGAATAGTTTAGGAATAAAATTCCGAAAATGGGGCTAGTTAAAAACTTAAAAAAAATATTTTAAGATTGGAATTTTCAAAATTCGCAACTTTTTCTGAAGATTAGCTTTTTAGTTATAAATTTGATTATTTAGTTGAAAATTAAACTATTATACTATTTTCTTATTTGACTATTTCGTAGAAAATTTACTTTTTGTTTGAAATTTATGTTTTGGTGTTGAAAAATGAACTGAAATCTTTTCTGAATAAAGTTCCACTTGAAAAAGAAATTTGTCATTTTTTATTACAAATTCATCTGTTTTAGTAAAAAATTTAATTTTTTTGGGATAAAAATGGAACTACTTGGTAGAGAATTCAACTTTTTTGTAAAAAATACATACTTTATGGTTGAAAAAATTCGTCTTTTTAGATTGAAAATTCAATTTTTTTCGTAGGACCTGATTTTTTTGTTAAAAAATTCAATTTTTGTCCTTGCAGAGTCAGCTAGAATCTTTTTTGGATAAAAATCTAAAATTTTTTTGTAATTAAAAATTCTTCTGCTTTAAGATAAATTTCAACTTTTTTGTTGTTGTTGATAAAAATGAAACTATTTGATAGAGAATTCAACAATTTTGTAAAAAAATAATCCTTTTTGGTAAAAAAATTCGTCTTTTTGATTTAAAACTTCATCTGTTTCTAGAAGAAATTTCAATTTAAAAAAAAATAAAAATGCGACTTTTTGACTAAAATCATTCTTCTTTGCTTGAGTATTCAACTAATTTTTTTTAAAGATTTGGTTGAATCATTTTGTTAAGAAATGACTTTTTTGTTAAAGATTTATACTTTTAGTTGAAAATTCATCTCTTTGGTTGAAAGTTTAATTGTTTGGTTAAAAATTAATGTTTTTTTTTTTTAAACAGAAAATGTACCTTTTCCATTTTTTTAAGATTGATCTTTTTTAGTTGAAAATTCGTCTTCTTTGGTAAAAATATAATTTTTTAGTTTGAAATTTAATTTTTGTTGGGTAATCATGTTTCAATTTCATGGAAAATTAATTTTTTATTGAAAAGTCATATTTTATTTCTGGCTTGAAGGTTCAGTAATTTAGGTAAACTTTTATTTATTTTTTTAGTGAAAAATCTTTACTTTTCGGAAATTCGTCTTCGGGGATTTTATCATTTTGGATTTTTCTACTTTGGGTTTGTTACAATTCCACAATTTTCTATTCGGGTACTTTATTATTTGGGAATGATCAAGTTCGGTAATATTATGGGACCACCGAAAAATTTCCGGCTTTGTAAAGTTTTCGAATTGCAAAATTATCGAATTCGAAGTCCCGAACAGTTCATAATAATGAAATCACCGAATTTTACAATAATCAAGTATTTTAAATGTTTAAAGTTTCGAACATTATTTTTTGAATTAAAAATGGCAATAATTGAAAAATATTAAATAAATAATTTAAAAAAAAAATTATTTGTTTAAATTCTGGAATTTTCTAGTTCAGGCATTTTCTAATTCTGCAGTTTTCTATTTACGTATTTTATTGTTTGGGATCTATAATATTCGGTAATATTATGGGACGACTGAAAAATTGCCGTCACTGTAAAATTCCTGAATGGCAAAATTATCGAATAATAAAATGGTCGAATCCGAAAAATCCCGAACAGTTCATAACATCACCGAATTTCCTTGAAATTAAAAAGTTAACAAATTTTTGTTTATCATGATTTATTCCTCAAAATTACAATAATCGAATATTTTATTGAAAATATATTTTTAATGTTTTTAAAACAAGAATAATTGAAAGAAAAAATATTAAATAAATAATAATAGTAATTTTATTATTCGAAAATTTTTCAATTCGGGAATTTCATAATTTGGGATTTTTTTGAAATATTATTCGGCAATATTACTATGCCGGGTATTTTATTTTTCGGGATTTTTCAGTTGTCTCATAAGTTCCTGTCCTTCAAAATTAAAATTATAATTTGCCCAAAAGTCAATTTCAGTCAATTTTAAAAGTCATTGATCTTCGGAAAGTTGTAATTTTTAAGCCATTCGAATTTATCGAAAATTTAAAATAAAAGTTGTTAAAATTACAGTTCTTAAATAATCTTCAATTTTCAAATAATCCCATTATCTAAATCCAAAATAAAAGCAAAACTACATATATAATCTCTAACCAGAGAATTTGAAATCCGGGACTGAATTTTAAAAAATTACAAAAATCTGATAAATTGTATCACATAAGTTAAAAGAAAAAGATTATATTTGAAATCCTTGTGAAGCAACCTTCTTATGGGAGGTATAAAAGTTTGCGGGGTTGAAGGGAAGGGGTCTATGGGTAAGAACTACGTCTACGTTACTACGTGGATGCATAGCGATGCTTGCCAGGGTCGTAAATTTTACGACTTGGGCCCTGAACTCTAAAAATCAACCCAGAAGAAAAATTTTTCCTTCTAAATCAAAAATAAATCTTTCAGTAACAAATAGATTTACAAAAACAGTACTTAAAATTTAAATGTCTTAAAAATGGTCGATCTCTTATAATTGAAATACCTTCAACTTAAAATCTTTAACAAATAGATCGTTTTTCAATTCATAACTTCATAGGTTTTGGAATTTTCATTAAAAAAATTCGAATCCTTTTAAATTCTTCCATTTAAATTAATAATTAATTTATTATAATTTTACTGTACAGGACAAACTGTTCCAAGAATGGAGGAATATTTATCTGCACCTGTACTTTCTTATTCTTTGGAGAAAATGTCTATTTACTATTTGGACTTTAGATTACCGTAAAATTTGTCGTAAATTTTCAAGTGAAGCTTACAAAGCTGTAAAGTCCACGAGAGAGAAAAGTCTCTCCTATCTGCAGACCAGAGTAAAAAGGCTAATTTACTGCCTTTTCCGAGTGTTCGGCTTATCAAGTAAAAGGACAGATTCTCAAATGGTTGGGAATTTACTCAAGGGCCCATAAAATTTCGAGGACCAGCGTTGCCACAAAATCCCAATTTCGAAATTCCCTCACTTTCCCTGAATTTTCCCTGACCAATTTTTCATTTTCTCTGACCGTTCTAAAAATTTCCTTTTGGGTATAAAAATATGCTTATACCTAAGTAAGAAAATCAATAATGTTAATAATAACAAAAAGTTTGTTTTTAAATCCATTTAAAACACTTATCGATTTCAAAACAAAAACATAAATTTTGAATAAAAAATGGAATACTTAAATTTTTAGTTTGAACAATTAACCTTCAACGAAGCAAAATGAAAATTGCAACAAAATAGTTCAATTTTCAACCAAAGTGATGGATGATGATCCATGGATTCTTGTTTTATTTAACAGGATTTTGCATCAATTTGATTATTGGACGTTAAATGGGATTTTTAATTTGGATTTTGGTTTAATTTTAATTTCTTAAATTTTGGATGATGATCCGAGGAATTCTCGGAAAAAAAGGAATTCTCCACAAAATATTTATCAGTTGATATTTATATTAAAAAATATGTATATTTTTAATAAAAAACAGTTGAATTAAATAAAAATAATAATATTTTTCAGCAAGAGTTAAATATTCAATTAAAAAAAGTTTCATCAGTGAACAAAGAAAAAAATAGTTGAGTTTTAAACCCGAAAATATGAACTTTTTAACTGAAGAAGACACATTTTCAAGCAAATAAGTAGTTTTCAAGCTAAATAGTTTAATCTTGAACCAAACTGGTGAACGAAGATTTTTTTCTACAAAAAAAGAAAAATTTTCAACAAAATATATAAATTTTCAAATAAAAAAAAAAGGTAAAATTTCAACCAGAAATAGAATATTTGAATTTTCGTCTAAAACGGATAAATTTTGATCTTAAAAAAAAAGAATAGTTATATTTTTGGCTAAAGAAGTAAACCAAGAAGATGAACTTTCTAGAAAATAATAAATTTTTTTAAACCAAATACATGAGTTTTCAGTCAAATATTTTAATTTTTAAAGAAATTTTAATGTAATCGTTACATTTTCAACAAAAAAAAAAAAAGAGTTACCCACAAATAAGATTAACATTCCAGCACAAAATACGAATTTTCAGCGAAATATAGGAATTTTCAAAAAAAAAATTAAATTTTACGAAAGTAGTTCCACTTTCTACTATATATTTGAATTTTTAACCAGAAAAGATAAATTCTCATAAAAAAAATGTAATCGTTGATATTTCAGCCAAAAAATATTTTCATTTTAAAGCAAAAACAGAGGAATTCAACCAGAAAAGACGACTTTAAAAAAAAAGTTGAATCTTTAAACAAAACAGGATAATTTTCAACTAAACCGTTGTAATTTCTAACTAAATAAAATGTAATTTCTACCAAAATAGATGAATCTTCAACTAAAAAAAATTCACTTTTTACCAACTAATTAAATTTTTACACCAAAAGATTAATTTTCTGTGAAAAAAGACAAATTTTCAAGCAAATACATGAATTTTCACCTAAAACGGACAAATTTTGTACTCAAAATAGAATAGCTCAATTTTCAGTAAAAAATGAATTAAATTTTCAACCAATAATTTTAGTAAGCACGAAAAAAAAATTGAATAGTTGAAGTATTAGTAATTATTCAATTAAAGAAATAAGTTTACAACCGATATGCATCGATATAATCGATATACATCGATTTACTACAACGAAGATGAATTTTCTTCCAAAAAATATTCATTTTTAATCAAATATATGAATTTTAAAAAGAATTTTCAATATAATAGTTACATATAAAAATGTATTTCAACAAAAAAAAAATGAATTAGTCTCTAAGAATAATAATATCTGAGCACACAAGATAAATTTTAAACAAAATTTAAGAATTATAAGTTAAATAGTTCATTTTTCAACTGAAGAAGATAAATTTAAAAAAAAATTATTTTCAACGAAATAGTTCAATTTTGAACAAAGAAAAAAGTTTTCCAACAAAACAGTTGAATCCTCAACCAAAAAATATTAATTTTTAAACAAACCGTTGTGATTTTTAACGTGAAAAAAATGACTTCTTAACACAATTGTTGAATTTTTAACAACATAATAAAATAACTTAAATTCTTAGATTTAAAAAAATAATAATAATTTTAAGACCCCTCAATTCGAATATTTGAGTTTTTGTATTAGTTATTATTATTATTATTATTTATTATTTACTACTTATTGTTTATCATTTAACCGGATTCCGTTTTTCTTTTTCGCTCACGAGTGCAGAATATTGACATTTTTAGTATACTCTCCGAGACTTGTTAGAAAATAATGACGTAATAACAATGCGCGCCTTTTGAAGAATGTATGAGTGAATTGCATGTATAGAATACAAACGAGTCGTTCATCAGTCGAGTTAATTGTCGGTACTTGGAAAGAAGCAACTCAGCCAAGGATATAATACAGACAATAAAAATCCAAACACATACAAGATTCAGAGAGCAGACGAAGCTGCTGGAAATCTAATTGAAATACATACAGCATCGGGACTTTGTACGATTGCAAAAGCAAGTAAAAGCGCTTTCTGAAAATCGTCAAATCAATCAAATTTCTTTCCTCTTGTTCTCCATCCCTCTAATTACATATTTTTATTATTATTGTATGTATTCTCTCATTTTTATTAAGGTCAAATCTAAATTTTAAATACTCGAACTAAAAAAGCATAACAAATTTTTTTTTAATTTCCCGAATAATAAAATGCCCAATAGTTTAGAACATTATCAAATTTAAAAATTGCTGAATAATCAAATTCCCGGCAGAAAATCGTCAAATCATAAAATATCCGAACTATAAAATATATGTTTAATGTTTAAAGTTAAATTATTGTTATTATAAATTTAAAAAAAGAATTGTGCTAACAAGTAGTTTGAGAAAGTATTAGAATTGCCAGAAATTTGACATCTAAGTTTTTCAACCGATCTCCATGTTTTGAGACCGACCCGTTGAAGCCGAAAATCAGGTTTTGGCGATGGCTCCCTCCTGTCCGTCCATCTGTCTGCCCAGCCGAACGTTCGTCCGTAAACACGGGCTTTAAAATTTAGCGCTTGGATTTTGTTTCAAAATAGAAGATTTTTTCATTATTTTGCTTTAAAAATCGATATTATTGAGTTTACTTAATATTCAGTATTTTACAAAGAAATAATTCAAACAATAAAATTATAATTATTTAGATTATTTAAATATGATTTAATTAATATAATAATTTAAAAAATTGTATGAGTTGTGCTTTTTAAAACTAAAATACTTTCAGATTTGGACTTTTGCAAAATTTGAAGGCTTCAGGTTTTGAATTTAAATTTTCTCATTCTGCAGTCATTTTTAAATTCGAAAATCTTACAGTATGGTTGAATTAATATCTTATTCATTTCAAATTGACAATTAATATTTTTTGTTTTGAATATTCTCCAAACAATTCAGTATATTTTATATTTGATGGGTTTCAAACATTTTTATTTCTTTTGGTAGCTTTGAAAGTTGTAAAATATAGATTTTCAAAAATTTCAAAGTTTTACGATTTCGTGGGCTTTATCCATTTAGGCTTTTTAATTCGAATTTCGATCCTGTCAAGCTTATTCCGATAACTTGTAATTTTTAAACTATTTATCTTCGAAAATTTTAAGATTTGAACATTCATGAGTCTTTTTACATGCTTTAAATAATAATAGAAGTTTTTCTCAAAAGTGAAAATCATGAATTATTTCCAAATTATAAAGTAATATTAAAAAAAAAAAAGTAAAAGCTTCTAAATTATTAACAAAAACTCTTCATTATTTCATAAATAATTAAACCAGTTTGAATTTTATTTCTAAATCTAAGAGGAGTAAGAAAGACACAATAACTAATGCATTCATTTTTAAGCAAATAGTTAAATTTTCAGCTAAAAAAGGTCAATTTTCAATCAAATACTTGAATAAAAAAAATTAATTTAAAAAAAAAGAACGTTTAACAAAATACTTAAATTTTCAACCAAAAGTAATAATTTTTAACCAACATGTTTAATTATCTACGCAAAAAGACCAATTTTCAACAAAATACATGAATGTTTAACTAAATAATTGAATTTTCAACTAAAAGAGATCAATTTTTGACCACATAGTTAAATTTTCATCCAAAAATGGAATCTTAAAATTTTCAGTTAAAAAAATTAACTTCAAACCTAAAAAAAACGAGTTCTAAACAAAATAGTTACATTTTGAAATAAAGAGATGAACTTTCAACTAAAAAGTTCATAGATGAATTTTCAACGAAACTGTTGAATTTTTAACTAAAAAAAAATCAAATGTTCACCCAAATTCATAGTTGAAATTTCATCGAAAAAAGGAATAGTTTAATTTTCAGTTTCAAAAAAGGTTCCATTCGAAAACATACGAATTTTCAACAAAAAAGTGATTATTCAAATAATGAATTATGAATCTTTAACAGGACTAGTTGATTTTTTAACCAAAAATATGATTAATTATCTACCAAAAAGACACAATAAATAAATCTTTAACTCAATAGTTGAATATTTAACAAAAAAGACAAAAGCAATAGTCACATTTCCAGTTAAAAAAATTAAATAAAAAAAAACGAATTGTCTACGAAATAGTTACATTTTTGTTAAAGACTTTTCAACTAAAATGATAAATCTTCAACTGAAAATAGTTAAATTTTTAACTAGAAAAGGTAAATTTTCATCCAAAAGCGGCCAATTTTATGTAATACAAATTAATTTAAAAAGAAAAACGAATTTTGAATGATACAGTTAAATTTTCAACCAAGGTGATGAATTTTTCAATAAAATGATAAATATTCAACTAGAAGAGATAGATAAATTTTCCACGAAAGTGAGGAACTTTTAACTAAAACGATAGCTGAATTTTCAGTTAAAACGATTAATTTTCAACAACAAAAAAAGAACTTATGACAAAATAGTTCAGATTTCAACCCAAGTGAAGAATATTTAACTAAAATGATAAATCTTCAACTGGAGGAGTTACATTTTAAATAAAAAAGATCAATTTTTAACTAAAATAATTAATCAAATAAAATTAAGATTCCTTAACTGAAATAATAGTTGAATTTTCAACCAAGATGATTAATTATTTACCAAAAGACAATGATGTTTAATCTATATTGGTTAAGAAGAAAAAAGTTTCATAACAGTTTTGAAATTTAAACTAGTTAAAAAAATACTTTTTTTAAAAAAAATTAAAAAATGACTTCTTTCACTCTAAAATTCATAACTTTCTAAGTTTTTGATATTTTTACTAAAAATTTTACTTCAATACTTCCGAGATACGGTGCCTCAAAAATAAAATTAGAATTATAGTGTTCGTTTCAAAGAAGGTTTTTATTTTAATCAAAAAAATTGTTAAAGCGCAAATAAGTCGCTGGCTGATAAACACCCAGTATGCCCTTTAAGGGTTAAGTACATAAATAGTTGAATTTTCAAATAATATTATAAATCTTCAACTGGAAGAGTTAAATTTGAAATAAAAAAATATCTATTTTTACCTAAAATAATTAATCTTTAATTGGAATCGTTAAATTTTCCTAGCAAATACTTGAATTCTCAGTTTAAAAACTAAATTTTCAACACAAAATAACGAACTTTTTATAAAATAGTTGAATCGTTGAATTTTCAACCAAAGTGATAAATTATCAACTAAAATGATAAATATTGACCTGAAAGAGTTTAATTTTAAATAAAAAATATCCTTTTTAACTAAAATAGTTAAGCGACTAAAATGAAGATTCCTCAACTGGAATAATAGTTAAATTTTCAACCAAAAAGGTGAATTTTCAACAAAAGCGTTAAATTTTTAACTAAAGTGATGTATTTTAAAATAAAATGACAAATCTTCAACGAGAAGAGTTCAAACCAAAATATTGATTTTTAACTAAAATAATGAATCTTTAATTAGAATCGTTCAATTTTCCTACTAAATAGTTGAATTTTCAGTTTTAAAAAATATTTTTTAACCAAAAATAACTAACTTTCCACAAAATGGTTTTATTTTTAACTAGAAGCGTTAAATTTTAAACGAACAAGATCGTTGGAATCCTGGAATTTTTCACTAAAATGATAAATCTTCAACTGGAAGAGTAAAATTTAAAATAAAAAAGATCCATTTTTAACTAAAATAATTAAACAACTAAAATGTAGATTCCTTAACTGGAATAATAGTTGAATTTTCAACCAAAAAATAATTACTTTTCAACAAAATCATTAAATTTTTTAATAAAATGAGAAATCTTCAATGAGAAATGTTAGATTTCAAACAAAAATATCTATTTTTAACTAAAATAATGAATCTTGAATTAGAATCGTTACATTTTCCTACCAAATAGTTGAACTTTCATTTAAAAAAATTAATTTTCAACAAAAAATAACTAACTTTTCACAAAATGTTTGAATTTTCGACTAACAGATTTTTTTACTAAAAGATCGTTAAAATCGTTGAATTTTCAACCAAAGTGATGAATTTTTAACTAAAATGATAAACCTTCACCTGGAAGAGTTAAATTTGAAATAGAAAACGTCCATTTTTAACTAAAATAAATAATTAAATTAAATTAAAATTCCTTAACTGGAATAATGGTTGAATTTTTAACCAAGATAATTAAATATCTACCAAAAGACAAATTTTCAACAAAATACGTGAATCTTTAAGTAAATAGTTGAATTTTCAAATAAAATGACAAATCTTCAACGAGAAGATTTTTTCAACTAAAAATAACTAACTTTCCACAAAATGGTTGAATTTTTAACTAAAATAGTTAAACAACTAAAATGGCGATTCCTTAACTAAAATAATAGTTGAATTTTCAACCCAAAAAAGGTCAATTTTCAACAAAAGCGTTAAATTTTTAACTAAAGTGGTGAATTTTTAACTAAAATGATAAAATCTTCACCTGGAAGAGTTAAATTTTAAACTAAAAAGACCAATACTATTTCCTAAATAACTAAACCCTTCTGATTTCTAATTCTAAGAAGAGTAAGAAAGACACAATAAAAAAAATAAATAAAAAAAACAGACAAGACTATCGGATCTGACACTGCTTTGTTGGATTTCTCCATTATCTCGGTCGTTGCTTGATCTTGGACCAGGGACGCTTCTGACATCTGAGTCTGAGGTTATCGGTCGTTGAGCATTGAATCTTTGAATACTTAACTCCCCCTTTATCGGTCAACTACGAAGAGGGAAATAAAAAGGAAATGAGGCTGGAAATGCCATCGTTAAAACCGAGGTTAAAACTTTAAAAGGAAGCCAGACAAGAGAGGATCAATGTCACACTCGCATTTCAACATTATCGCTCAAGGGAAACAAAAGCCTCGACAAGAAGCCTTTCTTACAAACCAAAACTTCCATCTTCCTAGGATCGCACTAAGCCCTAAGCCTAACTTTAAATAAATTAATTAATTTCTTGATCAATTAAAAAAAAAAATTATCAATTTCAAAGTATCAGAATTTTCAAAAATTTACATTAAAACTCTTTCAAAAGCCAGACAAATTTCTATTTCTCTGACAATTGCAAGATTTCTTTTTTTTTCTTGTATAATTTTTCACATTACTTCGCATTTTATAAAACAATTGACTCAGAATATGCAACTATAAAATTTCGGTAAAAGTTTCTAGGAATTCAATTAATATGGTAAATGTATTCTTGAATATATTATCAATAATGAATAATTAGGTCAATAAATACTTTTCAAAACATAATCATTTCTTACATTTGTTCCTAAAGTGCATGATTCTGAATATTAATTTAAACACATTTTTATATTGAATTAAATTTAAAACGCTTCAAATTCCTAACATTTCAAGTAGAAATATTACAGGAAATATTGTATTTACAAAAAAAAAATTTTTAACAAAAATGAGGAAATTAAATGGACAAACTAACAAAAAATTAAATGTTCACCCAATAAATAAATGGTTACATTTTCAATAAAAAAAATAAATAAATTTTCAACCGACATTTTTTTCTAACAAAATACATGAATTTTTAATCAAACAACTGTATTTTCAATTTAAAAATATCCACTTTCATCTAACAACGAAATAGTTGAATTTTCAGATAAAAAATTATTTTTCTATATAAAAAAGGAAATTTTTCACAAAATAGTTATATTTTTAACAAAATGTGATATACTTTAGAATTAAATGATAAATCGCCAACTGAAATAATTTAATTATAAACCAAAAAGATCAATTTCAAACCTAAAATATGAATTTTTCACCAAGAATATCAATCTTCAACCAAGAAAATTAATTAGATATCTACTAAAAAAGTTGACTTTTCACAAAAATACATGAATTATTATTAATCAAATACTTGCATTTTTGAGTGAAGAAAATCAATTTTGAACCAAATAAATTAAATATTTATTTAAAAATTGATCAGACAAATTTTAAGTTCTAAAAATTAATTGCCAAAAAAAAATGAATTGTCAATAAAATAGTTAAATTTTCAATGAAAGTTTTGAAATTAAACTAAAAAGATTATTTAAAAAAAAATATGAATCGCTAAAAGAAATAGTAGATTTTTGAACCAAAAAGATGAATTTTTAAATAAAATAGATCAATTTTTCAATTAAATAGTTGATTTTTCATCCAAAAATGGAATAGTTAAGTTTTCGGTTTAAAAAATTAATTTTGAACAAAAAAATCGAATTTTTAACAAATTAATTCAATTTTTGACTATAAGGAAGAATTTATCTGGAATACTTGATTTTCCCAACCGAATATTTGAAATTTTTACTAAAAATGATCGAATTTATACCAAAAAGATGAATGCTCATCCAAGAATGAAATATTAAAATTTTATGTAAAAAAAAAATAAAATTTTGACTGAAAAAATCGAATTTTCAACAAAATATTTCAATTTCAATTAAAAGTTATGATTTTCAACTAAAATTATAAAATTTAATCGGAATAGTTTAATTTTAAATCAAAAGAGGAATTTTCAACCAAAATTATGAATCTTCAACTGCTTTTTTTTATTTTTTACGCAAGAGATATATTTAAAAAAAATAGAGGTATTAAATTATCAGTTATAAAAATTATTTTTCAACTAAAAAAAGACGAATTTGCTGCTAAAATTGTTAATTTTTGATTTTCTACCAAAAAGTTGAATGTTCTTTCAAAAATGAAATAGTTCAATTTTCTGTTAAAAAAATTAATTTTTAACCGAAAAAACGAATTTTCAACAAAATAGTTAAATTTCAATCAAAAATAATGAAATGCCACTAAAATTATCAATATTTATTTGCAATAGTTTAATTTTAAATCAGAAAGATTAACTTTTACCTTTTAATTAGGAATTCAACTGGTAGAGTTTTTAACAAAAAAAAAAAAAAAAACGAATTTTCAAAAAAATAGTTCAATTTCAATTAAAAGTGATGAAATTTCAACTAAAATTATGAATATTTAATTGGAATAGTTTAATTTTTAATCAAAAGAGGGATTTTCAACCAAAATTATGAACCCTTAACTGGATTACTTGAATTTTTAGCCAGAGATAAATTTTTAACAAAAACAGAGTAGTTGAATTTTCAGTTATAAAAATTAATTTTCAAATAAAAAACAGACGAATTTTCAACTAAAATTACAATTTTTAACTGTAATAGTTGAATTTTAAAACAGAAATATTAATTTTTACCTAAAATAAGGAATTTAACTAGAATAGAGGAATTTTCAATCAAATAGTTGAATGTTTCACTAAAAAAGATCGATTTCCAACAAAAAATTTGAATGTTCTTCTGAAAATGGAACAGTTATTTTTCAGTTAAAAAAATTAATTTTCAACTGAAAAAAAAACATTTTCAACAAAATAGTTAATTTTTCAACTAAAAGTGACGAACTTTCAACTAAAATAATAAGTAGCCAATTGGAACAATTGAACTTAACACAAAAAATATTAATTTTCGTCTAAAATGACGAATCTGTAACTTGGGTTGTTGATTTTTTCACCAAAAGATTAATTTTCTGCCCAGAAGATGAATCTTCAACCAAGAAGATTAATTATTTACCAAAAAAGTAAAATTTTGTAAAACAAAATACATATATTTATCATCAAATAGTTGAATTTCCAACCAAACTGATGAATGTTTACGTGAATGATGAATCTTCAAGTGGATTAGTTCAATTTTGAACTAAAAAATCGATTTTCAACAAAATACATAAATTTTGAACCAAAAAGTAGAATTTAAAAGAAAAAGATAAATTTTCAACTCTTTTATTTTTTATACAAAAATGGAATAATTAAATTTTCACGTAAAAAATGAATTTTTAATTAAAAAATTTAATTTTCAAAAAAAGTGATGAATTTTCACTTAAATGGTAAATAGTCAATTGGAATAGTTGAAGTTTCAATCTCAAAAATGAAGTTTCAACCAAGAAGATTTATTTTCTACCAAAAAAGGAAGAATTTCTGACTAAAAAAATATCAGTAATAAACATAAAATATACAATTTAAATTTTCAGTTAAAAAATTAATTTCCAACAAAAAAAAAATCATAAATTTTCAACTAAATATAGTTAAATTCATTAATTCGAGTGCAAAACTATTTTTACAAATGAATAAGAAAGCATTATTATATAATTTTATATCACAATTTAAAAGAATGTAGGCAAGTCCTCAAAAAAATTCTAGAAACCCTGCATTCAATTAATTTGAACCATTAAAAAATAAAAAACTCACCGTTCTTTTGCTTCTCCAAGTTGCTCCCCAACGCCTGAAGTTTCTTCCAGCCTTTTTTCCAGATCATCGCAGCTTTTGTTTTCCTCTGATTCGCCTCGTGATTGTTTCTTTGATTCACAACTCCCCTTCTCAAAGATCCAAGTCCAGATCTTCGAAAATAAAATAAAAATTATACTAAATCTCGGCATTTTGATTCTTGATTGAAAAAAAAAATTAAAAAAAAAAACGAATATAAACTTGTCTCTTTTCTATTTGAATTCAGAATTTTTGGGATTGAGTAAAGAAAGAAGGAAATAAATAAACCTATAACTGGCACTGGAGCTTCCACTGAATCCAGAATCCATATCGCAAGCAACTGGCGAAAGAAGTTGATCAGTTGGACTCATATTTCCCAACAATTCTTCCGTCGAAGTGTCCTTTTGGTTTTCGGAATTAATTTCAGCACCCTCGATCATCTTTGGCATTAACATTGCTTCCATGCTGAGATTTAATTCCCCGAGGACTCGACGATGTCGAGATTGCACTCTTCGGACTTCTTCGGCGACGAGGGATTGACGGGACCCTCGTATAGATCGAGAACATTGTCTTCTGTTTAAAAAATAGATCAAACTTTAAGGAAAACCTTAACGAATTAAACAAAAAATATATTTTATACTAAAACATTGTACGCGCGCGCTAATTACCCTTTCTTTAGAATAAAAACTCTGTTCATTTTCACACATTTTTTTTTATAGAAATGTATATTGATCCAACAATAATTCTTATAATAAATAATATTAATATTGATAAATTCATAACAAAATATCAAATTTTATTCTTAATGAATTATTTATATATTATAATTTAAAATTAAATAATAAATTAAGCGAAAAGTGTATATTATTGTTAATATAATCTGTAACAAACCGTAACAAAATATTTTTTTCCCCTTCCCCTTTTTACTGTACATAATTTTTAGTTTCCGAGAACTCCATTTTCAAAATTCTCTGATTATTCCTTGACTAATTTTTCATTTTCCTTGAGATAAAAATTTTAATTTTTCAAATTTATCAATTTATTTTAAAATCAAAATGTCTTCTACTATAAAAGATGACTTTTTGTAAACAAAAAACTTGAATTTTCATCGAAATAATTTAATTTTAAACACAATAGTTGAATTTGGAACTTAACGGATAAATCCCAAATAAAAAAGTGTCATAGTTTACATTTCACATAAAAAGTGACAAGAAATAAATAAAAGTTTATCTAAATTGTTAAAACTTCAAGACAAAAGAAGAATTTTCTCCACAAAAATCGAATTTTCCAACCAAAATATGACTTTTAAGAAAAAATTAATTTTCCAAGAAACTGATTTATTTTTACCCAACAAATATCAAATTTCAAACCAAGGAAATTATGATTTTTTTCTTACTAAAAAATTAACAACTTCAAACATAAGCCTTCAATAAATAAATAATTTTTAATATAGTTTAACTTTTACCCAAGTAGTTAAATTATCAATTAAAAAGATTATTTTTTACCAAATAGTTCAACTTTAAACCAAAGAGATGAATTTTTTAATAAACGAGATAAATTTGGAAAAAAATAGTTTAATTTTTAGGTAAAAGAGATTTCAGTTGACTTTTCAAGACAAAAATTGAATTTTTAATCCAAAAATGCGAGTTTTAACCAAAAAGGATGCCTCTTTTTAACAGAGTTGTTTAAATATCTACCAAATAGTTGCATTTTTATGCAAAAAAGTTTCAATTTATCTTGAAACAGATAAATTTTTATTATTAATATTTGAATTTTCTTACGAAAAAGATTCCAATTGACTTTTAAAGATGAAATTATGAATTTTATTAACAAAAAATAATTTTCTACGAAAAAATTGAATTTTTAATTCATAAAGAAGATTCTTTTTCAAACGAAAAGAATCAATTTTTAACAAAATATTTGAATACTCTACCAAATAGTTGTATTTTTATCCAAGAAAGATGAAATTCGTACTAAAAAGGATGAATTTTCAATAAAAAAAGACACATTTTTTTAAAAGTTAAACTTTCATCTTGCAAAGATTTCAGATCATTGTTCAAAACCAAAATATAAACTTTTGGCAAAAAGTAAACTTTCTATGAAACAGTTAAATTTTCAACAAAATAGAATTTCCAACTACTTCTTACACTTTTTAAAAAAATAGTTTAATTTTCAACCAAACAGTTGCATTTTTATCAAAGGAAAATGAAACTTCATTTAAAACAGATGAATTAAAAAAAAGTGAGTTGAATGTTCATCCAGCAAAAATTTCATTCCCCTTTTCAATACCAAAATTTAAATTGAAACAAAAATTGAATTTTCTACGAAATATTATAATTTTTAACAAATCAGCAGAATTTTCAACAAAAAAGTATGACTTTCAAAAACAGAATTTTAAAATCAAAAAGACAAACATTCAAAAAAGAGATTTAATTTTCAATTGAACAGTTGCATTTTTATTGAAGAAAGATTAAATTTCTCCTAAAACATATGAATTAAAAAAAATCTTTCCAAAGATGATTCCAGTTCATTTTCCAACAGCCAAATAAGAATTGTAAACAATAAGTTATTTTTTTGCCAAATATTCGAATTTTTAACCAAAAAGCATGAGATTTTAATATGCTGTCAAATTTTCAACCAAATAGTTGCATTTCTGTCAAAGGAAAATGAAAATTTTACTAAGACAGGTGAATTATTAAAAAAAAAGACAAATTAAAAAAAAAGAGTTGCATTTTTATCGAAAAAGATTTCAATTGAATTTTCAGCACAAAAATAGGAATTTTTAACAAAAAGTAAATTTTCTAAGAAATAGTTTAATTTGAAACAAAACAGTTGTATATTTTTTCCAAGAAAGAAGTAATATTTATACTGAAAAAGATGAAATTTTACATCACAAAGACAAATTTTCAGAAAAAAAATAGTTTACATCTAAAGAAAGTTTTAGTTGACTTATCAGCAACAAAATATAAATTTTAAACAAAAGGTTAATGTTCTACAAATTCCTCACTTCTCGTGAATAAATTCTTTAAAATCCACTAAAATATGATAAAATCCTGTGAAATTCTATGATGATATTTACAGAAATCCTGGCAATCTTATAAAACATATCTTCAAAAATTCTTTATCTTAAAATATCTCAAAAGTTTTTAAATCCCTTCAAATTGATGAAATTAATTAATAATTGCTTGGAAGCTTTTAAAATTCCCTAAAATACTTTTTATATTAAAAAATCTATAAAATGCCTAAAAGTTTTAAAAATACTCTAAAATCTTTAAAATCCCATCAAATTATTGTCACCTTTTTTAAGATGAAGTATTGTCTATAAATAAATAAAACAATACTTTTATATGACCCTAATGCTTTTATAATATTTTTGTGGTCAACTGTAGTTAGCTAATGTTAGAACTAATTTAAATTCATTAATTTAAAACTTTTTAAATACCAAGAATACAAAATAATTAAACATACAAATTTCAAATAACGATTCATTTATTAAAAGTTTTTGAACACTTTAATTCGGGTTGAAATTAAAGTCAGGGGATTAAGAACAAAAAAATACATATTATCAGTTTGTTTTTTAATTTATATTAATGTAATTTTTACAAGATTCTTAGAAAAATATTAAGAAAAATGCAAGAGTTTTTAAACGAGGTTTAGGACTTTTAGAAGTTCGGAAAAAATTACGAAAGATTTGATCAATTTTCGGAAATGTTTCCAAGTTTTTGAATATTTCTTATCTATTCAAAACATCTTAAATTTCTAAAAATAGTTTTAACTGACTTGAATTTTTCTCAATATTTAAAAAAAAAATTCAAAATGTTAAAATTTGCCTATAATTTGTAATCTGAAACTTTTCATTTCGAATAAATATTTCTTAAATTTACTCTATTTTACAAATTTTTTAATTGTACCGAATTGAAACATTTTGCTATAAGATCTTCTACATTCTTCTTCGAAATTTTAGGAAATAGTTTGATATGTTTAAACCCCTTTTTTTAAATTGAGTTCAGTTTTAAAAATAGAAAAACCATTTAAAATTTCCACGGGAATATTAAGAAAATTTATTTTTGTCTAATATTTTTAGACCTTCTAAACATCTAAACTAAGCCGTATAATATTTAAAAACTATCGAATTTTTTCTGTTTTTTTTTTTAATTCTGCTAAATTAAAAAAAAATTGCCTTTAAAATCTTTTAGATTCCTCTTTGAATAATTTTGAAATCTTTTGTAATGTTTTGAAATATTTTAAAATAATCTCTTGAAGTTAATTTTTTGAAATAATTTTATTTTATTTTTCCCAGGAACTTAAATTTTTTCATTTTCGTAAAACCTAACTAAATTGTTTTAAAATCTTTACAATTTTGAATTATTTTTGAATTATTTTTGAATCGTTTCAAAATTTCTATCGCTTCAACTTACTCGAATTTGAAAGTCAATTTTTTAAAACAACATAAACTTTAATGAAAAAAAATGTCGCAACAAAATTGCAGAAGAAGGCTTAAAAAGAATTATGTTCTTTAATTTTTATAAAATTATGTAATATGGCGAAATTGCATAAATTTTCAAGATTTTCGCTAATCGTGAATAGTGCTGAAAAACCTTTTTTTGTTCAAAATTCAAATAATTATTTGAAAGTAGAACTACTTTATGAAAAATTAATCTTTGTTTGCGAAGCTTTCGTGTCCGTTTGAAATCATTGAATCATTGAAATCATTGAAATCTTCTGTGTTGAAACCTTTTGAAATCGCTTAATATCTTTGAAATCTTTTGAAATCCTTATGAATTCTTCGAAACATTTGCGAAATCTTTCTGAAGTCTTGTATTTGTTTGAAATCACTGGAATATTTGAAATATTTGTAAAATCTTTCTGAAATTTTTTGTGATCGTTTAAAATCACTGGAATATGTAAAATCTTTGTTAAATATTTTGAAATCTTCTAAAAATTCATCCAAAAATCTTTAAAATTCTTGAGATCTATTGAAATTCTTATGAATTCATCGAAATACTCGTGAAATCTTTTATAATTGTTTCAAATCACTCGAATATTGGAAATCTTTGTTAAATCTTTTGAAATCTTCTCGAAAATGTTTTAAATTTTTGTAATCTTCGCAATGTTTTGAAATAATTGAAATCTTTTGATATCTCCTAAAAAGTTTTAAAATTGTTTAAAATCTTTGGGAAATTTGTTTTAAAACTTTTAAATCTAGTGCACACGTTTTTTTTTAAATTTTTGTAGCCCTTGAAATCTTTGTGAAATCTCTTTATTCGTTAGAATCATTGAATTATTTGAAATAGTGAAATATTTCGAAATTTTCAAACCTTTTAAATACTTAAAATCTTTAAAGTTTTTAAATGTTTTTGAAATTCTTGTAAAACCTTTCTGAAATATTTTGTATTCGCTTAAAATGATACAAATATTTTTAATCTGTACGAAATCTTTTGAAACCTTAAAAATCAGGTAAACATTTTTTCAAATCTTTGAATCGTTTGAAAGTTTAAATTTGTTGCAAATGTGCGAAATTATTAATGAATTAATAATTAAATATTTTGCAACCTTTTGAAATCGTTTCCAATCTTTGACATGTTTTAAAATCTTAGAAATCCTTTGAATCTTTGAAATTATTTGTAATTATTTTGTAATTATTTGAAATCATAAAAATATTTTTAATCTGTGTAAAAAAATTTTGAAATCTTAGACATCAGGTATCGCTTTTTAAAAATCTTTGAAATCTTTTGAAATGCTTGAAATCTTTCTCCAATCTTTTGAAATATTTGTGACATTTTCATTAAATCTGTCTTTTTGAAACCTTTTTTATTCGTTGAAATCATCGAATTATTTGAAATCTTAGTGAAATCCGTTTAACCTTCGAAATGTTTCAAACTATAGAAATCTCGTGTATTTTATTCTTTTTTTTAAATCTTTAAAATCCCTTAAATCTGTTGAAATCTTTGAAATCAGGTGTACTGTATCTTTTTCAAATCTTTGAAATCCTGTAAATCTGTTGAAATATTTAAAATCTGGTGCACTATAATCTTTTTTTAAATCTTTGGAATTATTGTATTCTTTTGAATTTTTTTATTAAATTGTTATGAAATCTTTGAGAAATCAATCCTAATTAAACTAATTAATAATATATAAATAATAATACAATACTAATAAATATCATATTATTATATATGTATAAATAAATATGGATATTTATAATAAATAAAAAATAAGATAATGAAAATTTTTGAAATTTTTTAAATCCTGGAACTTCTCGAAATTTTTTTAATCTGGTATACAGGCCTTTTTTCAAATCCTTTAAATCTTTTGACCTCATTGAAATCTGGTGTGCTTAAAGTTTTTTGAAATCTTTGAAATCCTATAAATCTTTTGAAATCTTTGCGAAATCGATGTTAATTAAGTTAATTAATAATAATACAAGAAATTAAATTTATTTATAGAAAATACATAAATGATACATTAAAAGAAAAAATTAGAAAAAAAAATATTTTAACATTTTTAAATATCTTTTAAAAAGATTCAAAATCTCCCTAAAACTTAAAATAAATCCACTAGAATTAAAAAAATGCTTCAAAATCATCAACATTATTTTTTGACAATCTTAAAAAGCTTTTTGAATATTCGCTTAAAATTAAACTTTAAATAAAGAATTATGTTTTATTTTTCTATGAATCTTAATCACTTTTTATTCTTTTAATACCTTTCCAGATGTTTAACAATCTTTAAATTTTCTTGTCGAAATCTTAAAAAATCGAAATTTCATTAAAGAATTCTCTTTTATATTTTTAAGTTACATATAATTTTTGAAATTCTTTCAAAACTTCTATATATCACTTATAATGAAACGATTTTTTCTACAATTTTTAATAAAAACCTGCAATATTAAAAGAAATACTTTAAAAGGTTTTAGATTGTCTTTTCCACAATTCTGGATGTCTTTTTAAATCTTTTTAAAAATATACGAAAATATGAATTTTCAATCAAAATGTTGATTTTCAATTTAAGAAAATAGTATAATTTTCAACCAAGTAGTTGAATATAAATAATTATATGGAGATTCCACTAACAAGAATGATCTTTTACGAAAAAAACAAAACTTTTTAATAAAATTCACGGGTTTTTAACCAAAAAGATAAATTAAAAAAAATTCAACCGTAAATTAAGCAGTTAGATTTTAAGTTTAAAACTCAATTTTTGAGAGAAAAAAATCAAGAAAATCGTTAAATTTTCAACAAAAATAAATTTTAAGTAAAGCATATTGAATTTTCATGTAAGAAGATTAATATTCTACCAAAAAAGAACAAATTTTCTAGAATATAGTTATATTTTTGTGGGAAGAAATTAATTTTTAAATAAAAATATTAACTTTCAACAAAGACTATTTTCATACAGAAAAAGGCGAGTAAATGCTTATTTAAAACAATTCCTTTTTAAATAGAAAAAAAAATGTCAACAAAATTGTAAAATTCTCCACCAAAACAGCTCAAGATACAATTTTTATTATAAAGGAAATACATTTTTACATCAAAAAGACGAAGATTACATAAAAAAGTGCAATATTTAACCAAAAATGATGTGATTTCTAAAAAAAATAGATGAATTTTTATATTAAAGAGACAAGTTTAAAAATTGGTTTTTTCTATGCAGATACTTGAATTTTTAACACGAAAAGAAGATTTTTCAACAAAAGAGTTCAATTTTCAACCAATTATTTTATAATAATTAATATATTTATATATATAATAATTTTTTTTATTTTCATTTCTTTTACGCGCGTTTGAAGCTTTTTATTCTTTTTATTCTCGGTAAATAAAATTGATCACCGAAAAATAAAGAAAAACATGACATGCATTCTTATTTTTGTTTTCGCAACCTAAAACTACAATAATTTCGTAGCAATTTTTGTCTTTGCTAATGTGATAATTAGCTTATTATCAATTAAAATATTTATTACGTCTAAAATAAAAATGTCAGCAAGTCAAACATTAACTGAATACTCAGAAATTCCAAGGGGTTCAAGAGAATTTTTTTAAGAAACTGAACAATTCTTAAGTTAAATGTTAAATTATTTTTATTGTAAATAGTTTAAGACCTCTTAAAATGCTCAAAATTTTATTTAAAAATCTTGAAACACATGTGGTTTTACATTTTTTCGAATTTTAAATTACCTTTTTCAGAACATATAAACATCTTTTAAAATGATTCGAATTTTTCCTACACATTGTTTTTAATATCCTGCAAAATAAAAAAAAATACATCAAATCTTCCCCATTAATTTTTGATAACTTTGTAAATCTTTCTAAATAATTTTAAATATTTTCTAGAACATAATTTTTCAAAATAAAAAAATCTGCCAAACCATATTTGGTTTCAAATTAGGCCAAGAACTGTTTGCATCGAAATTTTGGGACGAATTGCCAGATTTTGTTGGTACACGTAGAGACTTTATTTAAATTATTAAGTTTTTTAAAATAGAACAATTTAAATTGTAACGTTTAAAGTTTATTTTTTTGTTTAGTTAAAAATATTTAATTTATAATTACTGATTTTGAATCGTCTTGTAAAATCAATTATTATTTACTTTTTAAATATAAAAGTACAATTCCATTTAAAAAATAATTAATTAATTTATATTTAATGTTGATCAACTAAAATTTTTTTCTTAATAAAAAATCTTCGATTCTAAACACTTATAATTTTTAATTGTTAAAGTCCTGAAAACGGCATTTTAAAAGTCTTTAAATTTAAGCCTTAAAGGGCACACTTCCGTAATTTTACATAAAGCGCATACTGGGTGTTTACCACCCAAGGGTATTCAAATGTGCGCTGTGCAGACGGTATTGGATAGTTTTTTACAAGAAAATCAATTAATGGTGTTTAATATATCTAGTTTAAGGAGAAAAAGGTTTCATAACAGTTTTTGAAATTTAAAGTAGTTAAAAAAATCTTTTTTGGGGAAAAAATAAATAAAAAATGACTTCTTTCACTCTAAACTTCATAACTTTTTAAGTTTTTGATTTTTTACTTAAAATTATACCTGGATACTTCCGAGATACAGCGCTTAAAAAATAAAATTCGTCTTATAGTTTTCGTTCCAAGGAAGGTATTTATTCTAAAAAATAAAAGCTTTAATTCAATGAAAAATGAAATACCGTACTTTGCGAAATTAGAAGATTTTATTGATCTCAAATTGAGTATAAAAATGATAAAAATCAAAATTATGTGTAGAAATGACGTAGAAAAAGAGTTTTTCATGTCATTTGTCAATCTGGAGCAAATAAGTCGCTGGGTATTATAAACCCAATATGCCCTTTAAGGGTTAAGTACATAAATAGTTGAATTTTCAAATAAAAGGATAAATCTTCAACTGGAAGAGTTTTGTTGTAAATAAAAAAGATCTCTTTTTACCTCAAATAATGAATTTTTAATTGGAATCGTTAATTTTTTGACCGAACAGTTGAATTGTCAGTTTAAAAAATTAACTTTTAACACAAAATAACGAACTTTTTATAAAATAGTTGAATATGTAACTAGAAGAGTTAAATTTTAAACCAAAAAGATCGTTGGAATCGTGGAATTTTCGACCAGTGATGAATTTTTAACTAAAATGATCAATCTTCACCTGGAAGAGTTAAATTTTAAATAAGAAAGATCCACTTTAACTAAAGTAGTTCAACAACTAAAATGAAGATTCCTTAACTGGAATAACAGTTGAATTTTCAGCCCCGAAAAGGGGAATTTTCAACAAAAGCGTTACATTTTTAATTAAAGTGATGAATTTTTCAATAAAATGACAAATCTTCAACGAGATGAGTTACATTTCAAACTAAAACGATCGTTGGAATCGTGGAATTTCTGACCAAAGTGATGAATGTTAAACTAAAATGATAAATCTTCACCTGGAAGAGTTAAATTTTAAATGAAAAAGATCCATTTTAACTAAAATAAATAATCAAATAAAATTAAGATTCCTTAACTGGAATGATAGTTGAATTTTCAAATAAGATGATTAATTATCTACCAAAAGACAATTTTTCAACAAAATACATGAATTTGTAACCCTTAAAGGGCAAATATCCGTAAAATTACATAAAGAGCATACTGGGTGTTAGATACCCAAGGGTATTCAAACGTGTGCTGTGCCGACGCTATTGGATAGTTTTTTACAAGAAAATAAATGAATGGTGTTTAATCTATCTAGTTTAAGGAGAAAAAGGTTTCATAACAGTTTTTAATATTTAAAGTAGTTAAAAAAATCCTTTTTGGGGGAAAAAAGTAAATAAAAAATGACTTCTTTCACTCTAAAATTCATCATTTTTTTTTTATTTTTACTTAAAATTTTACTTGTATACTTCCGAGATACGGCGCTTTAAAAATAAAATTAGTCTTATAGTGTTCGTTACAAATAAGATATTTATTCTAAAAAATAAAAGCTTCATATCAATTAAAAATGAAATACATAGAAAAATAGGTTCTCATTGTAATTTGTTAATCTGGCGCCATGTTTCATTTTCTTGAATTTGCTACGTTTTGTTAAAGCGCAAATAAGTCGCTGGGTGTTTTATACCTAGTATGCCTTCTAACGGTTAAATGTACGCTTAAAAATTAAAAATCTTTAACTAATTAATGAAAATCATTCACTGACTAAAAACCTACCCAAGATCCGAAATTTCCTCGTAGATATTCTCCTCAGTGCCGTATCTCGTGACATAAGTGTGCCTCTTGGTCGGATCCATTTGTCGCAGAAGATACGGATTTTGCTGATAATGATTCTGAGATTGCTGATAAATCCGCTGCTGCTGCAGACTCATTGGATATGGATTAGAAATTCCACTGGTGTTGGGTTCATAATACGCGTAGGAATATTCCTGAAAAGGTCGAAGTCGAGAGGAACTTGGCAGAGTGGACATCATCGAATTGTTGGAAAAGTCCTCCGACAAATTGGAACAATTTTCATTCTGACTGTGGACGTCGTGGCTCTCTTGGACTTCCTGGAGTTCGTGGATATCATGGAGTTGATGATGGATATTATGGATCTGGATATTATGCAAATGGTGATTGTTCTGAGGAGGTGGATAGGAAGGTGGAGGTGGAAATTCGAGATTGACACGTCTCGGAATTATTCCTGCATTGGCACCTGTCGCCATTCCTGGTGCCTCCGCACCTGTTTCTCCGGAAAGCGTTGCCATCTTTCATCCCTCGTTTCTTCTTCCTGAAATCTCCTCTCCATCCATGCTCGAACGACTCCTGAAAGCATAATGATTTATTCATTATTCAAGTGATTTAGTGATTCAGTGATTCTATTAGAGGAGTTATTTCTCCTCGTAAATGTCAGGGAACAAAGAATCAAATGCTTTGGATTTAATGAGAAGAAAGTATAGTGGCCGTTGCTTTCTCAAATTGCAAGCATTTGAATTTCGAGGAAATAGAATTTGCATAAATAAAAGTTGCAGGCTTTGACAAATTTAAGAGAACAGGATGGCCAGTTGGCCATAAAGCTGTACTTTCTTTTATTTGAGATTGAAATGAAAGCTGCTTCTTATGAATAATTTTACGCAACGCAATCAGAACATGAAAAAAATTCACAAATAATACATTTTTAATAGGTTTCAATAAATTTAAAGGATATTAAAGATTTTTGGGTATTTTTTTTAAATCCAAGAAATTTTCAAATGCTTTACAAATTTTCAAAGAATTAAATATTTTAGAGTATTATAAAAAATTTCAAGAGATTTAAACAGATTCAAAGAAAGTTTTAAGAACTTTAAACATTTTCAGGGGCTTCGAAGAATTTGAAATATTTTAGGGTATTTAAAAATGTTGCAAGGAATTGTCAATTGATTTTCAGAATTTGAAGGGATTTCAAAGGATTTATAATTTTTCAAGGAATTAATTTTTTTTTAAGATTCTAAGAAATTTTGAATTTATTTTAATAATTTAAAGGGATTCCGAAGGATTAGAAAATTTGTAGGATGTTTTGAAAAATTTCAAGAAATTGTCGCGAGCTTTAAAAAGTTTCAGGAGAATTGAAATATTTCAGGGCAATTAAAAAGATTCCAAATAATTTTTAAGAGATTCAAATAATTTCAAGGTTATCGAAAATCTGCTCAAGTTTTAAGGGCATCTCTAGAGCTTTCAAGGAATTTTTAAAGCTTAAAAAAATTTAGGGAATTTCCCAGTATTTGGAATAGACAATAATTTAGATATTCTAAATGATTTTAAAGATTTTAAGGTAGTTTGCAAAATTACAAAGGGATTCTGAAATATCCTAAGGTATTTTAAATAGATTTTAATAATTTGAACTAATTACAAAGGGTTTAAAAATATATAGGGTATTTATAAAAATTCTAAGAACTTTTCAAATGCTTTAAAAAGTTTGAATGGTTTTCAAAAAGTTTAGGGTGTTTTAAAAGATTCCAAGGAATTTTTAGTTGATTTAAATACTTTTTGAGATTTTAAAGAATTTCGAAGATTTTAGAGAATTTTTAAAACTTCCCAGATATTTTCGAGGTTTTAAACAAATTTCAAAGGATTTAGAAACAATTCAAAGGATATAAAAGAGCATTTTTACAAATTCCAAGAAATCTTCCAAAGTTTTTAAATATGTCAAGAGATTTTAAAATATTTTAAGGTATTTTTAATAGATTTCAAGTTATTGAACAGGATTAATAAAAATGTAGGGTATTTAAAACAATTACAAAAAATTTTCGAGCATTTCAAAAAGTTTCAAGAAACTAAAAATATTTTAAGGTATCTTAAAAGATTCAAAGTAATTTGTAATAGATTTTAATAATTTAAAGGGATTTCAAAAGATTTAAACATTTTCAGGGTATTTAAAAAAATTGCTTTTTCAAATTGCAAGCATTTGAATTTCAAGGAAATAGCATTTGTATAAATAAAAGTTGCAGGCATTGAAAAATGTAAGAGACCAAGATGGCCACAAAACTTTACTTTTTCTTATTTGAGATTGAAATGAAATCTACGAGGGTAGTTCAATAAGTCCTTAGAATGACCAACATATGGCGCGCGAATCGCTCCAAATCATCTGTTTTCAGTCAGCACCACTCCCGACTAGATA
>NC_046657.1:79115064-79124393 GCF_010883055.1 Belonocnema kinseyi | reverse complement strand
TAGAGCTCCAAGGAGATTATGTTGAAAAATAAAAAAAAATTTACCCAAAAAAATTGTTTTTATACTTCATTCTAAGGACTTATTGAACTACCCTCGTACTTTCTTATGAATGATCTTATACACCGCAATCAGAGCTTTAAAAAGTTTCAAGATATTTGAAATATTTTAGGGTAATTAAAAGGATTCCCATGCATTTTTAATAGATTAAAATAATTTAAAGGTTTTCGAAAATCTTTTTAGATTCTAAGGTATTTTTAAAGCTTTCAAGGAATTTTGAAGAACTAAAATTTTTCTAGGAATTTCCCGAATTTGAAATATTTGAGTGTATTCTAAAAGATTTCAAGGCATTTTTAAAAGCTTTAAAAACTTTCAAGCGAATTGAGATATGTTAAAATCAAAAGTAAACGGATCGACAACTATAATTATGTGATTGTGAACTCTATTTTGTTAAAGCTCTTTCGGCTTTAACGAACACATTCTCATCACGTATCTCGTGCTACGCAATCGATTTTATCCAGAATGTCAAAAAACTACATTAAAACCAACACTTTTATATAAAACATAATACATTTTTTACGTAACTCTGCCTGGGATTGCTTATTCTCAGATATTGCAAAGTAAAGCACAAATTGTATTTATCATGATTATTTTACTATTTGTTTCTTATTTTGCTTTCAATTATATTATAAGCTGTGCTGAAACATGAATCATTTTAATAAATTTATATCATTACAATTCATAATAATATGCATCAAGATTGAATCATACTAATTCTTATTTCCTTGTTTTTATCATTTTTTTTATTTTTAATCTTGTTTTTTACGATTATAGAAAAACTACTGCACATCTGCATAGGGTCTAATGCAGGAACTTATATAGGATCCTATGCACTCTTTCGTCTTTTCTGTCCCTTTTTCAAAAATTTTATCTTTTTATTTTTAATCTCATTTTTTATTCATGAAAGAAAATCTAATCGTCCTATATAAACATGATTAACAATAAATTTATAGATATTTTTAGGCGAACAAATTTTTTCTGTTAACTTTAGTTCGTACCTTGTGTCGTTTTTTCAAAAAAAATTAATTTTTTTATATTGAATGTTCATTTTTACGATTAAAGCAAAAACTAAGTGTCCTATCAAAAACTATTCATGAAAAATTTGAATGAGGTTTCGGTATTTTTTGGAAGCGTAACTTTTGTCTATTTATTTTTTTCATAGCTTGTGACGTTTGTCAAAAAATTAACTTTTTTATTTTTATTGTTTTTACGCATAAAACAAAGTCTGCTCATCATATAAAAAATAATGATTAAAAATTTGTAGCTCTCTTTTGGATAAACAAGTTTTGTTTCATTCTTTTCGTAGCTTGTGCCGTGAGTCCAAAATTTTTTCATTTTCTTATTTTTAATGTTGTTTTTTACTACTAAAAACAAAAACTACGCGCCCTATCGAAAAGTGATTCATAACAAATTTGTAGATCTTTCCAGGGCGCGCAATTTTCGCTCATTCATTTTTTTCGTATCTAGCATAGTTTGATCAAAAAATGGGATTTTTGAATTTTTCATTATTTTTGGTACGATCAAATGTTGAATTTTTAACTTTTCGATCAAATTAAAAAAATTGTTATCCAGGAGGTTTTGACACCCCCTGGATCCAAAAAACAGTTTTTCACGAATGTATCTGTATGTCTGTCTGTCTTTATGTCTGTCTGTGAGCACGATATGTTTTGAAAAAAATAATCTATTCAAATTGGCCTTAAATACACCCTTTTAGTGTCCTAAGCTAAATGCCAAATTCGTCAGTTAGCCACTTGGGATAAAAATTCTAAAAGTGAGTGCATTTTGAAAATTCTGCAGAACCAATTTTTTTCATGATTCAAAAATTCTCTGTATACTTGTTCATGGTACTTAAAAAGAAAAATGTTAATTTTCGGTAGCCCTACAAGATTATCATAACATAATTTTGAATTTTGTCGAAAAATTGATATTTTGACCGTACAAAAAATAATAAAAAATTGCATTTTGCGGTTAAACTATGCAAGACAGGAAAAAAATTATAAGATAAACATTGTACATGCCAAAAACATTTACAAATTTGTTATTAATCACTTTCTTTATAGGACATGTAGTTTTTTTATTTATAAAAAAACATTAAAAATACAAAAATTAAATTTTTCGACAAGCGATACAAACTAAGAAAAAATAAATAGATAATATTTTTCTACCGAAAGTAGAGCAAAAAAATGTATCCTTATTAATTTTTTCATAAAACCAAAAATTACCAGTTATAGCATTTACAAAATTCCAAAAACACACAAAAAAGAACATTTTTAACTAAATAACGCAAGATATGAAAAAAAGTCGAGACAAGAAAAATGCTGATTTTGAATGCCCTACAAGATTATCATAACAACCTTTTGAATTTTCATGAAAAATCTCAAATTAAAATTTGTACAACATACAAAATAGTGGAAAATCCAAAAATTATATTTCTTAATTCAACAAATGAACTCCAATTTAACACAACGCTGCTTCAGGTTTCTGACCTTCTTAGCATAATACCAATGCATGTTATGAATTATAATAATATATATTTACGGTAATGATATGCAATTTCAGGGAGAAACTCGAGTGCGAAGCACGAGATACGTGATTAGAATGTGTTCGTTAAAGCCGAAAGATTTTTTTTTTCACAAAAGAGAATTCACAATCACCAAATTACACCAAATTTTTTTAACATGTGAATTATCCTAGTTCACACGATAGCTAATTTTTTATATTTAACTAATTTCACAAGCTTTTCTATTTCTATTGGCCCGAAGTCGGGATATCGTGTCAACCAGTTTCAAGAGCTTTCAAAGGATTGGAAATATTTTAGGGTATATTTAAAGAATTCAAGGAATTATTAATATATTTCAATAATTTTTAATTCTTCCAAAGAATTACATTTTTTCAGGGAATATAGGGTACTTTTAAATATTTCAAGTAATTTCCAATAGATTTCAATAATTTAAAGAAATGCCAAAGGATTTGAAATACTTAAGGTTATTTAAAAAAATTCCTAGGAATATTCGAGTTGAAAAAATGTCAAAAATTTTGAAAAATCTTAGAGAGTCTTTATTACAATTCAATAGCTTGAGATGATTACAAAGCCTTTAAAAAATTGTAGGGTATTTTAAAAAATCCAAGGAATTCTCAAGAGCTTTAATATGATTTAAGAAATTTCAATGTTAGGGTATTTTTTAAATCCCAAGGAAGTTTCAAGCGACTTCAAACGATTTCAAAGGATGTTCAGAATTTAAAGAGCTTTACAAAATTTAAAGAATTCAGTTTAATAAGAAGAAAGCGGCCTTTACTTTTTCAAATTGCAAAGAATCGAATGGAAGAAGAAAAATTGATGTATAGAGTATAGACTATAGAGATGTAAACTATTTCATACTATAGGTTTCATTTAGGGCTAATTTGGGCCCCTATTTCCAAATTTTGGCCTCTTTTATTTTTTGTCAAAATAGTGTTTGCGCTAGCTTAACGTTAAGCTAGCCGAAGGTCCGTTAAGCTCGCAGGACCACATTTCAAAAATGGACTGAAAACTTATTGGGAATGTAGGGCTCAATTAGGGCTAATTTATTGCCCCATTGCCAAATTTAATGCTCTTCATTTGAACAAAAAAACCGGTGGTCATGCTAGTTTAACGTTAAGATAGCAGAACCACATATTAGTAAAAAACTAATTTTTTAACATTTCTTTGCTCTATAATTTAGGGGTGATTTAGGGCTCACTTAATGCCCTACTCTCAAATTTAATGCTCCGCAATTTTTTGAAAAAACCTGTGGTCATGTTAGTTTAGCGTTAATCTAGCAGGACCACACAGAGAAAAAACGACTTAGGCATTATTTCTTTCCACAATAATTTAGGGCTCATTTAGGACTCTGGCAATATGATAATGAAAAATAGTTGTTTAAACAATTCTAGTAAAAATGATTTAAACAAATTTCTTCTGCTCTACGTTAAAGCTCACTTCGGGCTCCATGAATATGATATTTGAATTGAACAAAAAATTGTTTAAACAAGTATTGTTTATCAAAGTTTAAAATAGAAAAATTATTTTCTTTTCGTTTCTTTTACATAATTTCAGGCTCATTTGAAGCCCCTGAAATATCATCGACCCAAGGTCGTGCGATATTTCTTCAGCCCTTTTTTTTGTTATATATGGTGTTGTGCCGCTTTTACAACATAAAAAATATGTGACGAAAACCATAAAACCCATTTTTACTCCTCGCATAACTTAGGACTTCTTTAGGACTGATTTGGGCCGATGTTCCCAAACTTTAGGTTCTAGTATTTTTTGTAAAAATAGATAAAAAATTGTTTAAACATTTTTTAAATGTTTAATTATTATAATCCTAGAGCCCTAAGTGAGCCCTAAATTATTCTATGGGGTGAATTTTCTGTAAAATCATCAACTTGAAACTTTCAAATATCATTTAAGATTTCGAATTTCCTCCTACCCTCACCCCTAGGGGACGGTGTGGGGGAACCGATTTTAACATCAGTGTATGAACTCCTCAGAGTGATTAAATTTTGATTCACTCCATTTTTTCATAGAGTGCCTATTTTTCGAGATATTTGAAAGTTTCAAGTTAAAAAAATCACCCTGTATTACAAAACAAAAGGGCAAAGAAAATATCGCAAGACTTTCAGTTGATGATATTTCAGGAGCCTTAAATGAGCATGAAATTATGCAAGAGAAACGAAAAGAAAATAATTTTTTGGTGGTAAACTTGTTTAAACAATTTTGTTCAATTCAAATATCATATTCATGGAGCCCGAAGTGAGCTTTAACGTAGGGCAGAAGAAGAAATGTTTTAAATTCATTTTTACTAGAATTGTTTAAACAAAAATTGTTTAAACAACTTTTTTTCATTTTTCATTATCATATTGCCAGAGTCCTAAATGAGCCCTAAATTATTGTGGAAAGAAATAATGCCGAAGTCGTTTTTTTCTCTGTGTGGTCCTGCTAGGTTAACGCTAAGCTAACATGACCACAGGTTTTTTCAAAAAATTGCGGAACATTAAATTTGACAATAGGGCATTGAGTGAGCCCTAAATCAGCCCTAAATTATAGAGTAAAGAAATGTTGAAAAATTAGGTTTTTACTAATATGTGGTCCTGCTATCTTAACGTTAAACTAGCATGGTCACCGGTTTTTCGTTTAAATGAAGAGCATGAAATTTGGCAATGGGGCATTAAATTAGCACTAAATTCCCTATAGGTCTTCAGTCCATTTAAGCAATGTGGTCCTGCCAGCTTAACGGACTGCTAGCCGAACATTGCTGTAAAACGTACTGAAAATTATTTAACAGAAAATGCACCTTATTAAAAAATTTAGGCTCATTTAGGGCTCTGGGAATATGAGTTAAAATTTTTAAAAAATTTAACCAAATATTGTTTAAACAATCATAGTGAAAATAGATTAATCAAATTTATTTTCTTACTCTGTCTATGTTAAGGCTCATTTAGGGCTCCCCGAATATGATATTTGAACTTTAAGAACAATGTTTAAACAATTACTGTGCAAAAATATTTACCAAATTATATATAGTTATATATGGTGTTGTGCCAACTTAACGTTATAAAAAAATACTAGAACCAAATCATAAAACCTATTACTTTCCCTCGCATAATTTAGGGCTCATTCAGGATTAATATGGACTCGTAGTCCCAAATTTAGGACCCTAAACACACACACACACAGAACGCGCGCGCGCACGCACACCCACAATGAGACTACAGCTTCTGCGCTGAAATAGAATTGCATTATTTTTCATCAACAACATTTACAATCAATTGTTATTCATTTGCAAACTTGAAAAGTATTAGGTAAACATAAAAACTTTATTCTTTTTTTTTTACACTTTTTTGGCATGAATTATTCTTAATCGAAAATGGAAAAGTTAGCAAGAATTTTATTTACTCAGCAATTTTTTTTGTTAAAAAAAGTTTGCTTCCCCTATAATTCTTGGGGTGGCATTATTTTTTGCAATTAATATTAACTATAAAATTTCGTATCGCAGACATTCAGCAATTGCTGAGGTGGAAAACATTCTACTTTTTTCGAATCTCTTACAATATTTGACTGAAAAACAAGAAATACCAAGCTTTGTACAGTTTGGGGAAAGATCGTTGAGCTCCAATTAATATTTTCAATACTCAAATCTACGTATAAAAAAAGGGCAAAGGAAATATAGCACGACTTGCGGTCGATGATATTTCAGGAGTCTTAAATAAGCCTGAAATTATGCAAGAGAAACGAAAAAAAAAGAAAATTTGTTCGTGAATTTGTTTAAACAATGTTATACAAAGTTCAAATATCATATTCAGGGAGCCCTAAATGAGCCTTAATGCAGGGTAAGAAAAGATATTTGTTAAATTAATTTTTACTAGGATTGTTTAAGCAAAAATGGTTTAAGCATTTTTTTTTTAATCTTGATTATCATATTTCCAGAGCCCTACATTATTCTATAAGTTGAATTTTCTGTAAAATCATTTATAGTACGTTTTACAGCAATAGGGGTCTCCACAATCCACAGGTGCAGCGTGACCCAGGATAGCTTGGCCTTTTTTAAGATCTACCAATTTTTTTTCGACGGGAAACTGAGAAGTATTTTATTTAAAGTGTTTGAAATAAACAATTGCCGATAATTGTTCACAAATCAATGTTTTTGACATTAATAATACTAAATAATTTTAAAAGACACTAATAATAATAAAAATAAGTGGTCAAAAATAAATTCAAGGCGTTCAAAATTTAAAGAGTTTTTTTTTTTAATCGAGAATCTGTAAATAAAATTATTTCAGAATAAGAGTTCGAAAATAGAAAAAATTAAAAACTTTAAAAATTAATTACCTAAAATTCAAAGAAATTGAAAATGAATTAGCGCTTTTATATAAAAATAATTTATAATTTGATACTACTTTAAAGTATATTGAATGTGTCAAAGTCAAAGCTACTTAAATTGAAGAATTTAAAATTTTTATTAAATTTAGAAAAATTGAAATTAATGTCACACATATTTTTCTACATTAAAAAATTAATTTTTCGTCATTTTTACCTCTCAAAATGTAAATTTTTAACTAATAAAGCTGTAAAATTAAATAATTATAAAAAAGTAGTTTTTAATTTTTAATAGAATAGTTTTGAAAAACACTATCGCAACTGAAGGAGAAAATTAATTCTTTGCATTCGTATTAACAGATCGTAAAAATGGTAATTTACTTATTTTTTGTATCTGTTAGATATAATAATATAATTAATTATTTAAGTCCATTTCACAATTTTTAAAATTTTTAATATTCAAAAATTTGTTATTATGAATTTTAAAACTGTTTATGTTTTTAATATCAGGTAATAGAAACTCAAGGACACGTGAATTTCTTGCTACTTTTTAATTTAATTTAAACATTAAATTTTGAATTATTTATAAACAAAATAATTTTTATGGAATTTAAATTGTGAGTATAAAAAATTACAATTTCATTGAATATTTTATTTAACAATATTAAAGTAACGCAAACTAAACATTCATTATTTTCTTTCATAATTCTCAATTTAAGCGTGAAGTTTCAAATAGAAATCAGGGTCAGCAAGCGCAAATACTATTTTTACAAAAATAAAAGAGCCCAAAATGTGGGAATAGGAACCCAAATCAGCCCTAAATTATGAAATAGGTTACATCTCTATACCTGAATAGCGTTGTGCCAGCTAAACATACCTGTCACTTTCCGCTCTTTAAACCGAATCCTTAAAATTTTGTAAAGCTCTTGAAAATTCCTTGGAATTTTAAAGCTACCCTAAAATATTTAAAATCCTCTGAAATTTTTTGAAGTCCGTAGAAACTTTAATGGAATTTTTGAAAACACCCTAAAATTGATTCAATCCTTGAGAATCACTTCAAATTATTGAAGTCAAATAAAAATATCCTAAGATTTTTCAAAACTTTTAAAGTTTGATTAACAGTTGGAAATTATTTTGAATTTTTTTAAATGCCCTAAAATATTTCCAATCCTTTGAAATCTTTTGAAACTACTTGAATCTTTCTAAAGCTCTCGAGAATTACTTGGAATTATTTAAAAAAGTCCTTTGATCTCTTTTTTAACTCTCAAAAATTCCTGGGAGTTTAAAAAAATCCTTAAAATCTTAAAAATTCTTTGAAATTCCTTAAATCTTTTTAAAAATCTTGAGAATTTCTTGGATCTGTTTAAAATACCCTAAAAATAAAAGATTTCGAGGTTAGAACATATAAAATAAAAACCTTTAAAAACAATTTATAATAAACTCAAATGAATGAAAGTTAAAAAAACCTTCAAATTTAAAAATCCAAATATTAAAATTTCAAATTTTTCTCCTCTATTCTAAAGCCGTTTGACTTGAAAACTTAAAAATTTGAATTTAAAAAAACTGTATAGACTATTAATTTAAAATATTCAAAGATTCCCATTTTTGAATAGAAAGAATTTAAAATGAAGTTTTTAAAGTTAAATTTTTTTATTCCAAGTTTTTTAAAGCTCAAATCTAAGCTTGGAAAGGTCTTAATTTGACTCTACCGCTTACTTCAAGAAAGGATTTCTCACTGAAATTTTGAAATAGTTACAATTCTTTAAAACCAAAAATTATCATTAATAATAAGGAAATAGAATTTTGAATTTTTTATTTGAGTACTAATTGAAGAGACGCGAAATAAAAAATTGTCTTAGGGAGTTTATTATAAATACAGTCACAGGATTTAATTGCTTTATTAAAATTGACAGAGCGACTAAAGTTCTAGATTCTCACGCTTATAAATTTAAATTTAAAGGAATTCGATTTTTCTCCACACTATGACAAGAATCTGTGTTGAAATTGCCGAAGGAGGCTGGTTTTCTGATCGTTTAAAAACCAGTTTGAAAAGTCTTTCTATGACATTTGATTGGGATTGATAACGAGTTGCACAACAGAGAGCATTTGATAATGCTCAGACTGCCTTCACTCGTAATAAACACGATTTCCACTGCATGTTACAAACGATAAGATCAGATACTTTGCATCGAGATCTCAAACACACGTGAAATAAATCATTTATCTCTATTCAAAAATTCTAACCCCGATTAATTTTTATTAATGATTCCACCTATCTAATAATAAGAATATATTTAATTTTTAATCCTTTAATTTTGTTTCCTTATTTCTCTGTTTAAAATTGCTAGGAATCGAGTTTGACACTAACAATCAGATTAAAAATTTTATATAAGAAGTCATTCACGTAATACGTGATACATTTTTCATGAACTTCTGA
>NC_046657.1:79085673-79115051 GCF_010883055.1 Belonocnema kinseyi | reverse complement strand
CCCCCCCCCCCCCTGCGTAATACTTTTTCCATTGGTCTTAACATGGAGAATGATGCTACGGAATTTTCAATTTTAAATATTCAAAATCGAAGTATTACAAAAAAACCGTTCCAAATTACATACCTGTAATTCTGTATTTTCAAAATTTAAGAATTTTCAATTGTAATTTTTCAAAATTTTCAAACTTTGAATTGTAAATCTTTCAAATTAATGAGCTTTAATTTTCACAATCTACAGTTAAAAATTATGCAAACTTAAGGTTAACAATTACAAATTATGTAAGTTTTATGTTTGACAATCGAAATTTTCTTAATAACTTTAAAGAGTTAGGATTGAAAACGTCCCTTCTAATTTTGAATATCATACAAATTTAAGATTTTAAAAAATTGTAAATCTTAAAAATTTTTTTAAATTTAATTTTGACAATTTATAAATAAAAATTCTATATTTTTATTTTAAAAGCTGTAGAACTTTGAATTGAGAATCTTTGAAATTAAGGCTTTTATAATTTTGAAAATTTACAATAAAAAATGATAACAGTTTTTCAATTTAAAAATTATGTAATTTGTACGATATACATTAGAATTTTTTTCAATTTGGAAGATTTAGAATAAAAACCTTGACTTTTGATTTCCAATATCATCCAAATTTAAGATCGTTAATTTATAAATCTACATAAATTGAAGAGTTTTTAATTTAGCGTAAATGTTCAAAAATGAACTAATCAAAATAATAATTTCAAAATAACATACCTTTAAAGTATGAAATTTAAAAATTGAATAATAATTTGTTATTCTACATTTTCCAAAATGAAGATTTTTTTATTGTGACTGTTTAAAATTGCATAACTTTTAATTGTAAATCTTTAGAATTTATAATTTGACTTTTGATTTCCAAAAGCATAAAAATTTAAATTTTTAATTTTATTTTTCATTAAAATCATAGTTTTAAATTTGCAATTCTATATTTTCAAAATTCAAAAATTTTAAATTGAAACTTTGACGATAAATATTCTGTAACTTTTATGCTTCAAATTTCTTACATTTGGAAGATTTCAATTTGAAAATCTGACTATTTTCAAAAACACCAAAATTTAAGAATAGTTATTAATACGCATTTAAAATTAAGTAATTTTTAATTTTGAAAATATTAACAGAAAAATCCTGTTTTCTAATTAAATGAACTGTAATTTTGACGATTTAGATTCGAAATGTTTTCAATTTGGAAGATTTAGAATAGAAAATTAAATTTTTGGATCATAAAAACCATCAAAATTTAAGAATTTTTGTTTATACATTTTTTTAAATCAGGTAGTTTTCACTTGTAAATCTTGGAAAGTAAAAAATTAAAAAAAACTTTCAACACTATATCATTTTAAATTACATACAATCAAATTTGGAGGATCTTCAATTGTAAATCTTTAAGATACTTATTCCAAAAAGAAGTTCAAAATTTTATAATTTTATTTTATAGGCATTAAAAACTTATTAATTTAATAGATAGTCAATCAAAAATGTTTTTAAACGTGTAATAAATTCGCCTAGCGCGCCACCTTTGCCCTTTAAAAATAATCTGCATTTGTTACAAAAAATTTGCAAGTACTTTCGAAATTAATTTCTTAAACTAGAAACTTCCTCTCAGTATGAGTGATTGATATCACTTTCAGAATACATTGTTGCCTATCATAATTTATTCCTGTTTAAAATCAGAATCGTTTATACACCATTCCAGGATTCTCGGGGAATAATTTGTAATTTAAATTGGATTTTAATTCTAAACTTTTTAAATGATTAATACTAGGTTCGCTCTCCCAATTATATGTAAGATTCCAAAGTGAATATTTTCTCACGAGAGAATTAGAATTAAAGAATGGATGATTGTTTCAGTCTCATTGTCGAAAGTCACTCATCGACAAAATTAGGGTCATCATCAACGAATTCATTGACTTGAGCATTCGGCGCAAAAACAAAATAATTCGATTAAACGATATTTCGTGAGAAGAATAAATGATAAAAAAAATCAAATAGAAAAAGTAAATTCAAATTGAATAAAATACAATAATTCGCTTTATTAATTATTAATCATATCACAAGGTGTCTACTCAAACCGATTAATTTTCACCCTAGAAAATTAGTTTTTACAAAAAAAAAAAAAAATTTTCAACAAAATACATGAACTCTCAACCAAATAGTTGAATTTACAACTTAAAAATATCGTTTTCCAACTAAACAGTTATATTTTAAAGTTAACAAGTAACTTTTCAACCAAAAATGAAATAGTTAAATTTTCAGTTGAAAAAAATGAATTCTCAACAGGATTATATATTTTAAATAAAAAAGATTATTTTTTCACAAAAAAATTGAACTTTTGATCAATTAGTTTTATTTTTAAATCAAAAAATAAATGTTAAACTTAAATGGGGAATATTCAACTGGAATACTAGAATTTTCAACCAAAAATACGAACAATAAACTTATAAGATTAATTGTCAAGTAAGAAGATTAATTTCAACGAAAAAGACGAATTTTCAACAAAAAACATAAATTTTAAACTACAAAATTTAAATTTTAATATCAAAATTGAATAGTTAAATTTTCAGAAGAAAAAAAAGTTCATCAAAAAAACAAGTAATTTTCGAAAAAAATAGTTATATTTTCTAAGAAAGTGACGAAGTTTCAACTTAAATAATGAGTAGAATATATTTGTTTAATCACAAATGAAGATTAATTTTTATATAAAAAAGATCAAATTGCAAAGAAATAATTAAATTTTTAATTGAAAAAGTAATTTTCGAACAAAACTGAAATTTAAATTTTCAGCTGAAAAGGGTCAATTTTGAACGAAATTGTTGAATTTTGGACTAAAAAAAGTTATTTTTTAACAAAAAATGTAATAGTTAAATTTACAGTTAAAACATGAATTTTCTATTTAGAAAACAAAACAATTTTTTACCAAAGTAATGAATTTTCAAGTAAAAAAAAATATGAATCTTCAACTGGAATAGATATTTGAAACAAACAAGATACATTGTTCACAAAAGAGTTGAACTTTTCATCAGTTTTATTTTCAAGAAACATAATGCATTTTCAACTTAAATTATGAATGAATATAAAACAAAAAGATTATGTTAAACTTTTAGTTAAAAAATTAATGTTTAAGCCGAGAGATGAATTTGTAACTCAAATGATTGAATATTCAACCAGAGATAAATTTTTATTTAAAATAATGAATCTTCCAACAAAAAATTAATTTGTAACAAAAGTTTAACTTTCAACCAAATAATTAGATTTTCATTCGATAAAAGATGGTTCTGCACGAAAAAAGGTACAACCTGATATTTTAATTGAAAAAGATTTCAAGTTTTAATCAAAAGCAGTTAAATTTGGCGAAATATTATGAATTTTTAACAAAAAAGAAGGAATTTTCAACAAAACATATAAAGTTCCAACTAAAAACGGTCAATTTTCAACCAAAAATAGATTTATTAAAAATGATGCGAGTCAATGAATCATTTAAGCAAATAGAACAATCAAGTCTGAAAAATGATTCAGATACCGTACTTATTTATTCAGAAGAAAACTGTCGATGAAATTGTACCAAGAAACAGATTTTTTCTACACACTTATGAATTAAATTGTTCAGTCTATGATTTAAAAAAAAAAGTTTTCAGCTTGAAGGTTTTAAAATTAAAATACTTGAGAAAAAAAGTTTGGCAACACGCACCTGATATTTCTGCAGAACTCTCGATCTCCAGGTGTTGAGAAATTCATTAAATCCAGATCACTTGGCACATAAATCCTCTTTTTTTCACTGTAAATCGAAACCTCAAAGGGCCACCCTTTTTCAGGATATGTCCTCTCACAATGGCACTATTTTTCACTTTTTTCTAAATCCACTTTTTCTTCTCTAAACCACAGGACACTTGCTCCCTTTTCCAAACTCACAGTCACTCACATGTACAATAATCCGCAGAGGATCCAAAAACTCGATTTTTCTAACCTCAAAAAAATGAAGTAAAGTTTTTTTTACATATTTTATTAAAAGACCTGAAAGGATTTATGATCTCTGACACTTCACTTACACAGCACATTGACAAGATACAGAAAAAATATCGATTTTTCAGTTTCTCAAATTTGTCCTAACCTCAAAAAACAGGATGAGATTGTTTTGATTTTTTCTCGAATTTTCAATCTGAAATTGTTGAATCTTAAGGAACGCGAACGAAGTGAAGGAAGAAGCCGGAATGGATAAAGAAGAGTACTCACAGACACAGGTTTCAACTTGCTACTTGGCTTTCTAACCAATCTTGAGATTCTCCTCTCGAGTCTCAACAAAGAATGTTCCTCTTGGAAGTTGGAGGTCTGGTTTATGAATTCCGAATAAGACGATAGATTTGAGTTTGATGAGAGAGGAGTGTATATCAGTTGCACTTTTTGATTAAATAAGGGAGACGAGCCAGCGAGCAATTTGTAACCCTCTTGCGTTAAATAGTTTTGCGTCCGCCCATTGTTGGAGAAGCAAGCACGCTTGCACGCCCCCGACCGGTCAACGATGGGTCAACGGGCCGGGCAAGGAACGAGGAAAGGGAGGAAAGTTGGTGGGGGAAAAAAGATAAAAGATGAAATGAAACATGAGATCGAGGATGAGCGATGAAATCGCTCAAATGAAGCGTAATGAGTGAAATAATGTCTGTGAGAGGCCCACCAAGAAGACGAAGGATCAGAAAAATAGGGTAGATCGGTTAGAAAACATAAATCGTTCAGTTTTCGATAATTTCGACATTTTACAGAGGTAGTTTTGGCGTTTGAAAGACGAGCTTAGGCGGTAAAAAAAGGGAATTAGTTTAAAAAATGAGAAAACAGTTTAAATGGTGCGGTAGGTAAGATAGAGTTCGGTCTTATCAAACGAGGTTAGCTATAACAGATAAGGACGCACTCAAATGCCTATATTACCGACTTCACTTTTTTAGTTTACTGAATTTTCTTTGAATCAGAAATGCTACAGTCGACAGTAAATTACGTTTATGTTTGTTTTTAAACATCTGATAGATATTTTACATATTATAAATGTTCATAGGTTTAACAAATTTCAAGTTTACACAAAGAAAATATGTGAAATATGATTCCATGGAAATGAAAACTGCAGTTTTAATTTCTTTAAGGGCATGTGACACAGCTAAATACCTGTATTATCGAAATCACTTTTTCAGTTCACTGAATGTTTTTTTTTTAACTTAAGGGCATGTGACACAGCTAAATACCTATATTACCGACGACAGTTTTTCAGTTCACTGAATGTTTTTTTGAACCTAGGAACTTTCTTTGTAAATAAAATATCGAGCTGAAACTTTGGGAAATGTATTAGAGTACAATAAAGTACGTTTAGGTACTGCATTTTGGTAGGAACTTCACTGAAAATTATTTCATCTTTTTTCTGAACCTCAACATTTTTTGAACGTTTGAACTTTTTTTATACATAAAATATCGGTCTCAAACTTTGAGAAATGCAAGAGTCGAAAGAAAACTACGTTTAAGTACAAAGCTTAATAATAAAAGATGTAAAAAAAGAAAATTTCAACAATCAATTCCAGCGGCATCAGCCGGTAACGATGTACACGAAAATACGAACCCTCTAGAGCCTCGTCTAGTGGCCGCCAGGTTTCGTATTTTCGTGTACAAGGTTACCGGCTGATGCCGTTGGAATTCATTGTTGAAATATATTTTTTTTACATCTTTTATTATTAAGCTTTGTACTTAAACGTAGTTTTCTTTTGACTCTTGCATTTCTCAAAGTTTGAGTACGATATTTTATGTATAAAAAAAGTCCGAACGTTCAAAAAATCATGAGGTTCAGAAAAAAGATGAAATAATTTTCAGTGAAGTTCCTACCAAAATGCAGTACCTAAACGTACTTTATTGTACTCTAATACATTTCCTAAAGTTTCACCTTGATATTTTATTTACAAAAAAAGTTCTTTGGTTCAAAAAAACATTCAGTGAACTGAAAAACTGTCGTCGGTAATATAGGTATTTAGCTGTGTCACATGCCCTTAAGAACTTTTTTTGTAAATAAAATATCGAGCTGAAACTTTGGAAAATGTATTAGAGTACAATAAAGTACGTTTAGGTACTGCATTTTGGTAGGAACTTCACTGAAAATTACTTTATCTTTTTTCTGAACCATACAATTTTTTGAACGTTCGAACTTTTTTATACATAAAATATCGGTCTCAAACTTTGAAAAATGCAAGAGCCGAAAGAAAACTACGCTTAAATACAAAGCTTAATAATAAAACATATAAAAAAAATTTCAACTATCAATTCTGTCGGCATCAGCCGGTAACGCTGTACACGAAAAAACGAACTCTGGCGGCCACTAGACGAGGCTCTAGAGGATTTGTATTTTCGTGTACAACGTTACCGGCTGATGCCGATGGAATTAATAGTTGAAATATTTTTTTTACATCTTTTATTATTAAGCTTAGTACTAAACGTACTTTATTGAACTCTAATACATTTTCAAAAGTTTCAGCTCGATATTTTATTTACAAAAAAAGTTGTTAGGTTCAATCAATTATTCAGTGAACTGATAAAGTGAGGTCGGTAATATAGGTATTTTGCTGTGTCACATGCCCTTAAAAATAAATTTTAGCTAAATTTCTACTCAAATAAAGTACACAAACGTAGTTTATGATGTTCTGACACGGTAATTAAAGTTTCAGTCAGATATATTATTTAAAAAAATTCTTAGGTTTAAAAATAATATTCAGGGAAGAGATAAAGTGAGGTCGGTAATATAGGTATTTCAGTGTGTCAAATGTAGGTTTCTGTCTTATTTAATGAATGTTGGGTGCAATTATATCAGGATTATTGTTTATTTATTAATAAGATGGATCTATTCAGTGAAAAATTTGCCTTTTTGATAAATAAAATGATGGATCTAAACAGAAAGTTAGGATACTTTGCAGGGGCAGTTTTTAAATCAATTTTGTTATGAATGTTTGATTTTATGTAATAAAAAAAGGTGTACATAAAAATATATATTAAATTTAGGTAAAATTATGTAAATTTAGGTAAAATTAGGTAAAATTAAGATTAATGACTTTGCTTAAAAATTAAAAGTGACCTATTTTGTTAAAAATTGATTTAATTTTAGGTTAAATATAATTTTTTTGACTGAAAATTGACCTATTCCATTTTTGGTTGAAAACTAAGTTTCTTAGAAGAAAATTAATGTTTCTTGCTTGAAAATTCAATTTTTTGTTTGTTGAAAATTCATCTCTTTAGTTCGAAATGTAACTATTTCATTAAAAATTTCTATTTTTGGTTGATTATTTAAGATTGTTGTTTAAAGTTGAACTATTTTGTTAGACATATATTTTCTGGAAGAATCATCTTGCACTTAAAAATTTAACTATTTTGTTGAAAATAATTTTTTTTTGTAGTAAAAATTAATTTTTCTAGCTTAAAATTGAACTATTCCATTTTAGGTATTAAATTTCCCTTTAAGGTTAAAGATTGAACTATTCCCTTAAGAATACTTCTTTGTTTGTTCAATTCAATTGGTTAAAAAATCATCTCTCTTGATTAACAATTAAATTTTTTGTTAAAAATGTATTTTTTTCAATTGAAAATTCATTTGCTTGGTTAAAAACGTAACTATTTTGTTAAAAATTCATTTCTTTGGTTCAAAATGTAACTATTTCATTAAGAACTTCTATTTTTGGTTGAATATTTAACATTTTTGTTTAAAGTTGAACTATTTGGTTAGAACTGCATTTTCTGAAAGAATCATCTTGCACTTAAAAATGTAACTATTTTGTTGAAATTTCTTTTTTTTTGTAGTAAAAATTAATTTTTCTATCTTAAAATTTAACTATTCCATTTTAGGTATTAAATTCACTTTTGGGTTAAAAATACTTCTTTGTTTGTTCAATTCAACTGGTTGAAAAATCATCTTTCTTCATTAACAATTAAATTTTTTGTTAAAAATGTATTTTTTTCAATTGAAAATTTATCTCCTTGGTCGAAAATTTAACTATTTTGTTAAAAATTGATTTAATTTTAGGTTAAATATAAATTTTTTAACTGAAAACTGACCTATTCCGTTTTTGGTTCAAAACTAAGTTTTTTAGAAGAAAATTAATGTTTCTTGCTTGAAAATTCATTTCTTTGGTTCAAAATGTAACTATTTCATTAAAAATTTCTATTTTTGGTTGAATATTTAAAATTTTTGTTTAAAGTTGAACTATTTTGTTCGAAGTACATTTTCTGAAAGAATCATCTTGCACTTAAAAATTTAACTATTTTGTTGAAAATTCTTTTTTTTTGTAGTAAAAATTAATTTTTCTATCTTAAAATTAAACTCAGTTTTTTAGAAAAAAATTTATTGTTTCTTGCTTGAAAAAAATATTTCTTGATTAAAAATGAACTTCCCTGTTAAAAAATCATTTTTTTAGTTGAGGATTTATCCCTTTAGATAAAAATTGAATTCTTTTGTCAACAATTCATTTAATTTTAGGTTGCAAATGTTTTCAACTGAAAATTTAACCATTCCATTTTTGGTAGAAAATTCATATATTAAATGTAATGAAATATTATTTAATTATTAATCATATTATTAAATATCAAAATTTAACCAAATTTGACAAAATAAGTAATCATTTCGGATTAAAAACTTTCAAAATTAATAAGAAATAGATATGTATATTGAAAAAATGTTGAATTGAAAACATTCCAAATAAAATAATTTTAGATTAGTTTCAACTTAATTTGAATATTACAATTTTTAATTTAAATGATGAATCCTTAGCTGGAAAAATTGAATATAAAAGATGAATTGTCAATGAAGAAGATTAACTTCGACTAAAATAGAAGATTATTCAATCAAATATATTATTATTAAATTTTGCAAAGATAGTTTTGGTACTTTTTAAATACAAAAATAGGTGGTTTGTAAGATAGAGTTCTGTTTTCCTATATATGAAATTTCGTAAAATCCATTAGTAGCGCATGGGGGCGGAATCTTACATGGTCAAGTTAAGGGCATGTGACACAGCTAAATACCTATATTACCGACCACAGTTTTTCAGTTCACTGAATGTTTTTTTGAACCTGAGAACTTTTTTTGTAAATAAAATATCGAGCTGAAACTTTGGGAAATGTATTAGAGTGCAATAAAGTACGTTTAGGTACTGCATTTTGGTAGAAACTTCACTGAAAATTATTTCATCTTTTTTCTGAACCTCAACATATTTGAACGTTCGAACTTTTTTTATACATAAAATATCGGTCTCAAACTTTGAGAAATACAAGAGTCGAAAGAAAACTACGTTTAAGTACAAAGCTTAATAATAAAATATGTAAAAAAATATATTTTAACAATCAATTCCAACGGCATCAGCCGGTAACGTTGTACACGAAAATACGAACCCTCTAGAGCCTCGCCTAGTGGCCGCCAGGTTTCGTATTTTCGCGTACAACGTTACCGGCTGATGCCATTGGAATTGATTGTTAAAATATATTTTTTTACATCTTTTATTATTAAGCTTTGTACTTAAACGTAATTTTCTTTCGGCTCTTGCATTTATGAAAGTTTGAGACCGATATTTTATGTATAAAAAAAGTTTGAACGTTCAAAAAATGTTGAGGTTCAGAAAAAAGATGAAATAATTTTCAGTGAAGTTTCTACCAAAATGCAGTACCTAAACGTACTTTATTGTACTATAATACATTTCCCAAAGTTTCAGCTCGATATTTTATTTACAAAAAAAGTTCTCAGGTTCAAAAGAACATTCAGTGAACTGAAAAACTGTGGTCGGTAATATAGACCGCCGATAATTATTTGCGTTTTGTGTCTTTATTTTCATTTTTAATAAGAGCTGTTATTTTTAATGAATTAATATTTATATATTATTATTAATATTTAGATTTTGGATAGTATTAATGTTGAGATGTGTTTCTCATAATTTTACAATCGTTACATTAAATTACTAAAGATACTTTTCACCAGAATGTGGTTTATTCAATGTTACGGGAATAATAATTTAAAGATTACGTTAAAACCTAATTTTGTTAAATAATATAAAAGATTATTAAATTAATAGATATATTGTGAAATAATTATGTTTAATATATTATAATATCAATTAAAATTTGTTTATAAAAAATAAAATATCAAAATACAAAGATTGGATTTGAATTGTTTAATATTTAGTAATATAAATATGTTATTTCCTCTTAGATTATGTAATTAAATATTGTCTATTACTTTCGCAGTAAAAGCTTCTTTTTTTCTTTTAAATACTTGTATTACAATTATAAAATTTTTTATGGTGCTTCCGATATTGTGAAATGAGTATTTAAATTCCATTTTTTCAATTATATGTACACATATTTTAATTTTTTGCTTAACTTAGTTAGAAAGCTTATTAATAACTTAAATGCTGGGGCTTACATACATGGCGAAGCCATTGTACAGGGGTATTTTTATATTTCGCGCCTTCAAAGTTGCATTCGGATCGGCCATTCGGTCAAGTCCGTGCATCTTCGGATCAAGTTTATCAAAGTTTCCATGGTTGCGTTCGAAACTTCAAATGGATACAAGTGTCAAAATAATATAGGTTATGTTATATAGTAATTACAAATAATAAAAGTGTTTAATTAATAATGAAATGAGGCATCTGAACTCCAATGGATAAGATAAAATCTGAAATAAAATTTACAGAATTGGTGTCTTCACTATTAACAGCATAATTTAAAGTTGAACGAGGCCTCAAACAAATACATTAAAATAACATTTCGAGTAGCTTTGAATTACACTCAAACATTCTTATTTTCTAATAAGATACCAATAATATATGAATTTACTTTTCAGATCTGATCAAATAGATAATTATAGAATAATATCTAAAAAAATTGGAATAAAAATTCCGACCTAAAATTTCGCTTCTACATGTCTTTTCGATGCACTACTATCCTGAGCGATTTTTTAATTTATTTCAGTAGTTGATTAAACGAAATTTTGAGTTGAGGCCCAGAGAAAACATTTTTAAAAATAAAAAAATTCCTAGAACTTTACAAATTAAAATTTGGGCTTGTTAAAGTGCTTCGACATTTTTTTGGATACACCGATACCATCAAAATTACTTAAAATTGATTTTAGCGGCTGATCAAATGCCAGTTTGGAAATCAGAATATAGCAATTTCGACAATGGAATAATTTAAAAACAAAATTGGAATGAAAATTCCTCCCTAAAATTTCACTTCTTGATTTATTACTGATACAATCCTATCACCAACGAGTCTTTAATTTATTTTAGTGGTTGATCAAACCAAATTTTGGGTGACGTCCAGAGAATACATTTTCTAAAATAATAAAATTGCTAAAAACTTTATTAATTAAAATTTGAGCTAGTCAAATTGCTTAGAGATTTTTTTTTGATACACCGATACCAAAAAATTACTTAAATTTGATTTTAGGTGCTGATAAAATGCCAATTTGGAAATCAGATCCAGACATAGAAATTTCGAAAATAGTGTAATAAAAAAATTTGGAATGTAAATATCGGCCTAAAATTACTCTTCTAGATTTATTACTGATACAATACTATCACCAATAAGTGTTCAATTTATTTTATTGGTTGATCAAACCAAATTTTGAGATGAGGTCCAGAGAAAACATTTTCTAAAATAAAAAAATCCTTAAAAATTGTATCAATTGAAATTCGGGCAAGTTCAACTGCATCGAGATATCTTTTTGATGCGCCTATACCATTCAAATGACTCACATAATTAATTTTAGGCAGATCAATCCTAGTTTATTTCTGATCAAACAAAGTTTATTTTATTTTTATTTGTCTTGGGATAAGGTCCAGAGATAACGATTTTTCAACAATGCCTATTAAAATTCAAGAATTCTATCTGCATTTCCTGATGTGTATTTCTCCTAGGATCGATCTATGTAAAAAACAATGGTAATCAAATTTTAGATTCAGAAATAATGTTTAACTTATCAAAATGATTAATAAGTAATGATTGTTAAATTGTTAATAAGTAATTATTATTTAAATTATTACTGCCGACACTGCCAGTGATAAACATACAAAACCACCAAAAATTTCTTTGGTAAAGAGAAATCAATCGAAAGTATAATAAATATGCCGGGACAATCTGTCATTATTTCGAGTTATGTTCAGCTTCACCTGTTTGCCCTATTCGCTGTAAGTAAATGCAGTTAATGTCAATTTAAAGTTTACGCATGTAATATTTCATTCACTTTATTCAAAACTTATCCTGTCTGTTCATAACATTCCTGTTCTTATGCCGTAAACAAGCGGTAAACATAATTCACTCTTCGCCCACTAGAAGTGCAGAATATTATTACTATTTTATAGTATTTGTAATTCAGCAGACATTTCATAGTGTTATTGGCACAAAAAAATTGACGTTTACTTCTCAGTTCACATGTCTCATTTCAATATTAATTAAATACTTTTATTATTTGTAATTACTATGTAAAATAACCTATATTGTTTTGACACTTGTATCCATTTGAAGTTTCGAACGCAACCATGGAAACTATGATAACCTTGATCCGAAGATGCACGGACTTGACCGAATAGCCGATCCGAATGCAACTTTAAAGGCGCGAAATATGAAAATACCCCTGTATAGTGCCTTCTCCCCTGCTATTGTGCAATTCGGGTAGCATTCGATTCGCCATGCATGTAAGCCCCAGCGTGTCCACCCTGTATGATGGAACATTGAATATGATTTGCATAATATAAATCAATTTATTTTTTAAGTACCTCTATTTCAATTATGTATTTTTTTGGAATTATGCTGGTGTTCTGAGATTAATTTTTTTTCTCTATTTTCAACAGAATTTGTAAAAATGTTTGAATTTTTTCCCTTAAATTAATATTAAGCCACTAAAAAATGAAATTTTTGCAAATAAAATTTAAAATCAGTGAAACAAATTATTTGATGCTTTATATGTTGTGAACGATTTAATTCATTATTAGCTAATAATGGTTTACACACTTTCTTCAGATTGGTTTTAATTAGTGACAAAGGTTATTGATAAATTAGACGTATAGGAAGGCCGTTTCAAAATTTAAAGGAGAATATACACACAATGTAAACATTATTTGAATGTGTCGATGAAAATAATTGTTTTATGTTTTTTATTTTTGAACTGATTAATTCATAATCAACTGATTCTACTAAAAGTGACATTTTCTGGAATTAGTGTAAAAGTTAAAGATTAAATAAAAAATTTTACAAATAAGAGTTCTAATTTAAAAAAAAATATAAAGTTGAAGTTATTTGAATGTTTTATAACAGAATTATATTTTAATGGGTTTTCTTTTGTAAAATGGTCAGTTGATTATTAGCTAATTAACGTTTTCTGATTATTAAAGTAAATAAAGATTAAAACTTAGTTCCTGAATTTGAAGTAACATAATTTAGTTATTGACTTAAAGGTTCTATACTGGAATATTGAATGTAATTTAAATATTAAAAGTTAATTTATATTTGCAATTATATTATGTCAATTAGATAATTTTTCAAATGATTCTGATGCATTGAAATGTGTATTTCCATTCGATTTTTCAAATCATATGGAAATACGTTTGATTTTTTTCTTAAATTAGTATCAAAAGTTACCAAAAAAAAAAAACAAATTTGCAGAAATAAATGTGATAAAAAAAAAATGTAGAGTAAAAATTATTTCTATGTTTGAATGAAAATGATTATTTAACGCTTTTTATGTTATCATTTATTAAAAAATTAATTGTTAGATGAATAATTTTTTCACAACATCGAACTAGATAAAGAATCAATTATTACTTTTTTAAAAATTAAGTATTTTATGTTGTGCAATAATTTTTTCTTGACATTTTGCTACAATATTATAATTACAGAGTTTTTAAGAAAAAAATTGTTCTTTTTTGACATCTGCGTAATCTTTTTTTTTAAATTTTCATAAAGGTAACCCGGGTGGAAATTTAAGTTGGGGGCTGGCCAGTCTACGGCTGGAGAGCCCGGCTTTAAGTCGGGAGCTGGCCGGGGTTTCTGGTCGGAATCCGACCATCATAGTCACGCTGCGCTGGTCAGCGTCCAGCCATAGAGAATGGCCGGAGCTGGCCGGGGATTTCGACCGTGGCCCGGACAAGATTAATTGCTTTTTTACTAGATTTAAATAATTCGTGTTTCAATTGTATAAAGAGCATCTGTCACTGAGTTGGGGGATCAATTTGATTCTTTTTTACTGTAGAATTGGAGCATATTATTGTATAAAATTCCACACGCCCAACACACAGGCAATATTAACTATTTTCACGTAGTCTTTGAGAGACAAAAAAGATTTAAAAAATAAATATTAAATGATTGCGAGTATTTTGACTTTAAATATTAATAGTCCTGTTTAGAGTAAATACAAATATCACATTTTTAAACATTATATTACAAATAAAATTTCTAACGCTACGGGGTATCGAACCTACATATATCTATACCTAAATCTAACGCCTAGCAGTCGGGAGTGCTAAGCACTGCGCTAAACCGACAAATTGAAACTCGTTCAAAAAGCGATCCTCATAAGCTACAGTTCCGAAAAGTTAAAGTACCAACTTTTAAGTACTCTTTTTCTAATTATTTATTATTATGCGGCGTTATGTAACTATAAAATACACGAACTTTTAACAGGAATATCAGTAAAATACTTTTTAAATAAATAATTTAAATCGATTACAATTTTTCTCTGCGTGATATTTTGTTTTTTCCCATTTTAGACTATTTTACAACTTTTTACAATGACAGGAAATGTAATTTTTTATGAAAGTTTAAAATTTTCAACGAAGTTACTCAGAAATTCAATCGTGAACGTTGAAAGTTTCCTAATGATAAAAGTTTTCTGACTTTCGTGTAAGGTTTGGTTTTTAGGTTTTTTATAATATTTTACAACGGTTAAGATTGATATAAAATGTAATTTTTTTCTGAACATTTGCAATTTTTCATAAAGATGGAACTTAGAACTTTTTTCTAGAAAAAAAAACAGTTCGAATTTCAAAAAATTGTCTTTGAATTTTTCTAATAAAATGCATAGTTTGAAAGTCTGAACTTATGAAACCTTAAAATTTGTGGTGTGAAAAAGATATTTACCCAATATATTTTCACGCGTGGAACATCCATGCGGGCATACGCATCCATTTTATAACGAAATCAAAGAAAGTAATTAAGTTATAAACAAAGTTCAACAATTTTATTAATGCCAATCAGCGACCGGCCAGCTACCGTCGAACATACGATCATAAGATTTGTCCGATCAGAGCCCAGTCATCCCCCGACTGGGGTTTTGACATAAATTTTGTCCTGCATGTCCCCGACCAGCGCACGGCTAGGCTCTTAAAGAACAAACATAGCCCGGCCAGTCCCCGACCAGAAACCTTGTTGTACCAGGGCTAACTCGGGCTATTTCCACACGGGAAGTAAAATAAAATTATTGAAAAAACTAATTTTAAGAATTAGAACAATAAAAGCATATTAATAATTTTGAAAGATTTTGAGGTTACATTTTTTTAAACAGTGATGGGGAAATTTTAAGCAGTTAATATTTCATTTTGAAATAATAATTTTAAATTTTAAAGATTTCAAATTTTTTTTTTAAATATGAAAGATTTTAAGACAATTATTTTCATTTTCCAGAAATTAATTTAAATTTAGGTAAACTTAATTTTTAAGGGCGTCAAGAGAAGAAAAGTATATAGTTTAGGTTCATGGAAAAATTTCAAACAATTTTTTAATAATGAGTTCTAAGAGCTCATTACAAAAGATTACAAAACGTTTCGAATTATTTCATAAAATTAAAAAAAAGGGTTTGAAAGTTTTTAAAGCAACATCATGCCATGATATATAATTTTAGAACAAACTTTAGTAAATGTAAGAGATATGCAGAAGCTTTAAAACGATTAAAAAACAGTGAAAGTTTTTAAGATATTTTAGGACTTTTTAAAAAATTCAGAATAATGGCATAAATTCTTTAGGTTCCCAAAACAATTTCTTTCGATTTTTTAATTTGAAAAATGAGCTTTAGGAGAAAATTCAAAAAGATTTTGAAACATCAAATATTTCCTTCAATTTCGAGAAAGAGTAAAAGATTTTAAAACAAAATGTTTCAATTTGGTAACATTAAAAAATAAAAAATAAATTAAATCACAAAATTCTATAAATAAAACGAAGATTTAAGGAGAATAAAAAAGAATTTTAAGCTGTAGAAGATTTAAAAAAATGCAGATTTATGTGAAAGCTTTTAAGCAATAAGAAGGCCAGACGTTAAAAACGCAAACGTCTGGACACTAATGTTTTTTTTCGAATTAAAAATTGTAAACAAATTGTGTGGAAAACTGAAAACCTATATGGTAAAGTATCACATGTCCTTAATTAAAATAACTTTGAAAGGTCTCCAGTGAAGAAATAAATGTTATTCAAGTTCGTAGGAAAATTGGGGATGTTTTGAGGCAGCGTTTTACATTTTAAATAACTTTTCAAAATTTGAAGAAAAATTCGAGTCAGATAAAATTTTTTTAGAGAATTTAAGAGGCTTGTACAGATTTTTAATTTTAAAAGGGCTCGAACTTTTCCTATTATTTTGTAAAATATATATTTTTTAATCTAGATTTTTTGTTGACGAATCTAAAATATTTTATGGAATATTTATCATTTCTTCTGAAATTATGAAAGCCCTAAATATGTTTTGAAAAAGCTAAAATTTTTCTAATAATTTGTAAAAATATCAAAAAAGCATTGTTTTGTTACGTCAAAATATTGTTTAATTTATTTCTATGCTGCACTTCATCCTAAAAAACTGTTTTTATTTACAAAACGTCTCTTTAGTTTTTTAAACTAATGCAAAAAAATGTTACGTAACTGCAGTTACGGTGTGGGAAGGTAAAAGTGTTCAAAATAACGTTACGCAATATGTGAACAAGAATATAAGTGTTCAGAAAATTTTAAGGAATACATTTTTATTAGAAAATTGAGCAAATGATAAAAATGAGTATAAAAGAGAACGCGCGCGTGCGTGCGCACATAATAGCCTAGGATCAGATAAAAAAGGTTAAGTTCATTTCTGACTAGAATAAGTTAAACAAAAGTTCTATTTTTCATCGGTTGTATCAGAACAAGAAGGGTCAAATTATTTTTAAACTAATTATCAGAAAAATTTGTGTTGTTATGTTTAGAGAAAAACTTTGCTTTTTGGTAAATAAAGTTATGAATATAAACTATAAACATAATGTCAGATTTTGTATCGACCGGCATGCATCAAAGAGAAAGAGAAAGATCCTCCACAGGGGCAGCTTTAACATCGATTTGGTTATGAAATTTTGATTTTATATCACGCATCAAAAGTGCCAATAAAACTATATATTAAATTTTAGAAATATTTTTGAATTATTAAACAAATTTTTAATTAGTAAGAGCTTAAAAATTCGATGCAATGAATATTCAGTTCGGATTGAAAACTTTTAAAACATTAAAAGAAATATATTCAACATTGTTTGAATTGAAAACATTCCAGATCAAATAATTTTACATGAGGTAAAATTTAATTGGAATACTAGCAGTTTTTATTAAAATGATGAATCCTTAACTGGAATAATAAAATTTTCAATCAAAATGATGAATTTTCAATCCAGAAGATTAATTTCCACTAAAAAAGAACATTTTTCATTTTGCATAACTAGTTTTGGCATTTGAAAGACGTGGATGGGTGATAATAAAGAGAACTAGTCAAACAAATGTTAAAAGTGAGAAAACTGTATAACTTATCAGGTGAGGTTAACTACAGGTTCAGTAGATTTCTGACTTATTAGATGAAGTTAAGCATCCCTGCTAGAAATTTCTGATACAACTTTCTTTCCGAAGCTTTCCATATCTTTCAGTTCCTTTCCGAAATCTGCATCCGAAAATCTATCCGAAACTGTACCACTATTTTCTTTCAGAATTTATCAGAAAGTTTCCCAGCGGTATCTTTCTGTATTTTCCAATCTTTTACAAAACTGTCCCGCACCCATTTTTGTTAGTTTCTATTAGATTTGATCAGAAAACTGAATTATGTTCTATTGTTATATAAATATTGTTTAATCGAACTTGATATGTAATTATTATATAATTGTAAATAAATTTTTTGAATGAATTATTATCCAAGTTATTATTAATAAATTTTTAATAATAATAATTTGCAAAAACAAAATAATATATATTATTAATATTGATAATAATAATTATCATCTTTATTAATTAATAACTGCTGGTAACATCTGATAAAAATAAATGGAACAATTGTGATAAAATCTGATAGACTAATAGGTCACTTCTGATTAGATTTGATAGAATTATATTGGGACATATTTGCGGAAAGAAACTGAAAAATTCGGATGCAGATTTCGGAAAGATTCTGATAAAATCTGAAAAGAATATTTTTTCCAACTGTTTCAGAATCTATCAGATATTTCCTTTCAGAATCTTTCTGATTTTTAGGGCAGGGAATCAGTTCTTTATTTTATCGATTCTAGATTCTATCTTCTATCAGAGCAAGTTGGGTAAATTTATATTAAAAATAATTAACAGAAAATGTGCGGTTGATCTATTCAGTGCAAATTTTTGCCTTCTGCTAAATAAAGTGATGAATATAATTATATAAATGTGATAAACAGATAAGGTGAGGTTGTTTATCGACCGGCATGGACCAAAGAGAAAGGAAAAGATCCTCTGCAGAGGCAAATTTTAAATCCGATTTGTTATGAATGTTTGATTTTATATAATTGATAAAAAGTGTTAATGCAACAATTTATTAAATTAAATGCAATATTACTAAATTCTTAAACAAGTTGTTAAATATAAAAAGCTTTAAAAAATTTCAAGAAATAATTAATCATTTCGGATTAAAAACTTTAAACATTTATGAGAAATATTCAGCATTTTTTAATTGAAAACGTTATAAACCAAATTATTTTCGATCACGTAAAACTTATCTGGAATGCTAGAATTTTTATTAAATTAACGAATCCGTGACTAGAATAATTTAATTGAAAATATGAATTTTCATTTATGAAGAATAATTTCGTTTAAAAAAGAAGATTTTTTATTCAAATACATTAAATACATTTTTCAAAGATAGTCTAGATACTTTAGAGACGAGGATGCGTGGTAATAAAGAGTAATAGTTAAAAAATGAGAAAAAAATTAGAGAGAAAAAAAAGAGAAATTCGAAAAAGTTATAAACATAAGTTCCATGTTATATTGGTTCAATCGGAACAAGTTGGGTGAAATTATATTAAAACTAATTGAAAAAAATGTCATTATACATTGGATTTTTAACAAAATAGTTGCATTTTTAACCAAGGAGATGAATCTTCAATCAAGAAAATACATTTTTTGAGAGAAAGTTAATTGTAAATAAAGAAAGATGGATTTTCAACCTGTTGGATTTAAATATTTGCATCTTTTACCAAAAAGATGAATTCTCAACAAACAAGATGAATTTGCTACTGAAAATGGAAGAGTTGCATTTGAAGACACACAATTTAATTTTTAACAAAGAAAAAATAAACATTTTTAACAAATAAATAGTTAAATTTTAAAACACAAGGCTAATCTTTTAAACCAATGTATTTTTAACAAATTAGTTAAACTTTAAAGAAAGTAGCTTAATCTATACCAAAAAAATATGAATTTTAACCAAAAATGATTAATATTCAAATAAAAATGGCATGTTTTAAGTTAATATTATCTGTATAAACCTTTAATTTTAAATGAAAATAAATAGATGAATTTTCAACCAATAAAAATGACAACAAAATAATGGAATTTTTAAGCAAATAGCTTAATTTTTAAGCGAAAAAAAGATTAAAGTTTTCAAAATAAAAAATCGGATGTTTTTAAAAACAGTTAAATATTTATATTTTAGTATCAAACTTCAAGTTTTTCATATGAATGATCAACAATTGAAGATTCTTCCTTTTTTAGTTAAACATTCATCACTTCTCTAATAGCACGGAACGTTCCCTGAGTTCAAAGAATAAATTTTACTGTTATTGTTATTATTATTATCAATTAAAATCCGATAAAGTGTAATTGATAGGTCAAAATTGGTGTTAGTTTATGATATGGATGTCATATTACAATGTAGTTTTTACATTTTTAACCGAAAAAGAGAAATTTTTAAACAAAAAGATTAATTTTCCGCCGAAAAAAATGAATTATTAACCACATTCAAGAATTCTCAACTAAAAAATTGAAGTTTTTATTTATAAGAAAGTGGTTCAAATTTAAAAAATAGTTGTTAATTTTTAACCAAATGGATCATTTTTAAACAAAAAGATTAATTTTCTATGAAAAACGAACTTTTAATAAAATTCAAGAAATCTCAACATAAAACTTGAGTTTTCAACTGAAAAAAGATGAATTTTTAAACAAAAAGATCAATTTTCTATTAAAAAAAACGAATTTTTAACCAAATTTAGGAATTCTCAACCAAAAAGTTGAAGTTTTAAGTAAAAACATGATTTTTTAACATAAAGCTTAATTTTTAATAAGACTCAAGAATTCTCAACCAAAAAATTGAATTTTCAACTAAAAAAAATGAATTTATGAATAAAAAGATTAATTTATTACCAAACATCCGCCCGCCGCGCGGGCATCTTCTGATAGCGCAGTGCACACGCGGCTAGCTTGACTCGTAAGTTTGAGCGCGCCTAGGGCACGCGACTGTTGATTTTCGCGCTTCGCGCTCGATAATATATTTAACTCGTGCTCCGCGCCCGGTCTTTGTATATTCCTTACACTTGTGCACATATTTTTTTAAACTAAAGGTCAAAACATCGACAACAGTAATTTGGTGATAGTGACTTCTTTTTTGTTAAAGCTCCTTCGGCTTTAACGAATACCTTCTCAGTATTCTCACGACGTATCTCGTGCTTCGCATTCGAATTTGTATCTTAACTTTTATATCATTTCCATAAATGTTTATTATTACAATTCATAACATGAATTGATATTAACACAGACGTAGTTTCATTGTCTCCTTAAAAAAATGCGCATTCTTTAAAAAAGTTTGTTAGAAACATATTACTGCACCAAATTTGGCGATGTCCTTACGACATCGTTACGACATCTTTACGACAACTTTACGACATCCTATGTCCATGTCGTTTCGGTGTCTTTGCGATATCGTAAAGACATCTTCAGATCATACGACTTATTTACGATATCATAAAGATACCTTAATGACATGGACATAGGATGTCGTAAAGTTGTCGTAAAGATGTCGTAAAGATGTCGTAAGGACGTCTCCAAACCTTGTGCCCACTGAGGTAGCACATACGGTCTGCACATCTACCTTACCTTTTTTTTTTTAACTTTTAAATTAAATCCCTACCTCAGTGATGCACAAAATTTCGATAAACGAGGGTTTGGGGCGGGTGTGGGAAGCGTTTAGTTTCAACCAAGAGTCATAGCTGGTTAGTGTTTTATGCTGAGAAGTTCAACCAACCTTCAGTAGCGTTGTGTTATATGGGAGTTCATATGATCTCATTATAACATTCTCGACCCACCAGTGGGAAAAAATTACATTTTTGGTTCAAAATAACGTACAGTCTACAAATATTGAGCGATTTAAACAAAACAATTTGAAAAAAGCTCTTAAGATTTCTAAGAGATTTGTCGAGCCTCATTTTTCAATTAAGTTTTCAATTTTTTATAAATAAACAAATATGACGAAAAAGGGACCATTTTATCTATTTGACGTTCACAGTGCTCGTGATTAACGTTTTTCCCAATTATATTGCAAGAAATTTGAATGGAAATTATATGATATTGAAAATTTTTTTCTTAAGATTATAATTCTTTATATTATAAACAAATGCTGTAATCAGGCATTTTTCGATAGAAAAATTCGTTTTTTTTATGTAAATTTTTTTATATTCGGAACTTTATGATATTTGCAGTCAAAATGCATAATTTGTTTATTAATCTTTCGATCTTTTAAACAAATGCATTGTTCGGGCATTTGTCGGTAGAAAAATTCGGGTTTTCAATGCCAGTCTTTTCAGATGGGAACTTGATGGAAATTTCAGCAGCATTCATAATAAGTTGATAATTTTATTATTTCTTCAAACAAATTTGATGAAAAAATGCATTAATCAGGCATTTGTCTACAGAAAAATTCGTTTTTTTTCTATGTCAACAGTTTTAATAAAGATATCGAAAAAAAAGAATTTACTGCCGACAGAAGCCCCAATAATGCATTTGTTTATTAAATTTGTTTTGAGAAAATCATAAATCTGATAAAAAAAATGATGAATTTTGCTGAAATTTTCATGAAGTTCCCAATTGAAAAGACTGCCATTGAAAAACCGAATTGTTCTGTCGACAAACGCCCGAAAAATTAATTTTTTATTAAATTTGTTTAAAAAATCATAAGATTAATCAACAAATTATGAATTTAGCTGGAATTATCATAGATTTCCTGATTGAAAAAAATTGACATAGAAAAAAACGAATATTTCTGTCGAAAAATGCTTGATTACTACATTGGTTCATTACATTTGTTTATAATATAAACAATTATAATCAGAAGAGAATTATTTTTATATAATATTGTTTCGAATACAAATTCTTGCAATATAACTTGAAAAAACGTTTATTTATGGAAAATCGTAGACAAAATTTTTTCAACAAATAATTTTTTGATAACAAATTTTTTTTTGTATATTGTCTAGTATTGGAATATCTTTAACTAATGCTATTTTATGTAATTTAAGCGATTTCAACCATTTTACTGTTATTGATGAGACTCGGGAACGTCAAATAGAAAAAGGCCATTCTTTCGTCATATTTGTTTATTTATGAAAAAATCAGGTTGGCCAACCCTCTCAGAAATCTTCTTAGCTGTTTTTCCATTTTTTTCTCGAAATTGGTGAATATTTGTGAGCTGTACGTTATTCTGAACCAAACAACTCATTTTTCTTCCATTAAAAAAGAAGCATTTTTCTTCTCTTGACTTTTTTTCATATCGTGCGTTGTTTGACTTAAAATGTTGATTTTCGTGTACTTTTTGGAATTTTGTAAATGCTATAACTCTGGTAAATTTTGGTTTTATGAAAAAAGTCATTAGGATAAAATGTTCGTCTGTTTGAATACTATCAATATCTGTACAGAAAATTATTGAATTTGGAAAAAAGACACATTCGTAAAAACCTGTTTTTTGGATTTAGTGGATCTCAAAACGTGGACATTTGACAAAACCAGGGAGGCGGGGGGTTCAAATTTTACACAAATCTAATACCTTCTTTCGATGAGAATGTAAAAAGACGAATTTGTAATAGAATTCAACAGTTCTCAAACACAAAGTTGAAGTTTCAACTAAAAAATTAATTTTCTAACAAAAAGATTATTTGAATACCAAAAAGATGGATTTTTATTAAATTTCAAGAATTCTTAACCAAAAGTTTGATTTTTCAATCAAAAACATCAATTTGAAAAGCAAAACAAAAATTAATTTTCTACAAAAAACATTTATCATCTTGAAACGTACTAAAAACGCTACTATAAATATTTTTAGAAAAAAAGATCTGAATTCTAAAAAGTAACAAGATTAATCACACCATTACGTTTTAGGGCTTCAATCCTAGGCTAGTTTTTAATTTTTCTGTCTACTGGCTCAATCAATATTGTTTGAATGTTGATTATTCTTAAGATTGTGAAAAAATGCTCTCCAGACTCTTAGGTATACCAATAGACATAAGAAAAATATCTATGGTTAGGAACAGGGCAATGCCGAACCTCATTTCCACAAAATATAAAGGAAATTGATAAATTGGAGAATTTGTATTTAGGATTGGACAGTATTCTATTTTATCAGGAATACTTTTATGCAAAATAAGCATGAAAAAGATTTATCATTAAAAACAGATTTCCAAACTATCTCACTTTTCAGCTCATTAGAGATGAAAATAACAACTACAAAAGGGAGAGAGAAAAGGGAAAAAAGTCAATCAAAGACCAACCTCTCACTTTTCACGCCCTCTTCCTTTTTATACTACTAGGGATCTAGCATATGTTTTGAAGAACAGAAAATCGCCGATCCTCCACTGTACACCGAAATCGGTGTTCAAGTGAGTTATTTGAGTCAAATAGATGTTGATAAGCAGGTTGATAAGCCGGGATGTAAAAACTAAGTCGTGGCTGTCTGCATCTTAATTGATGCCTGTTCGTTCGAAGAAATTTCCTCTAGCTTTTCTGTATTCAAAAAAGTGAAGTTAGCTGGTGGTTGAAGTGAAAATAGCTAATTGTATATGTATACGGTCATGATTTTTTCTACTTCTCCCGGCTTTAATTCAAATATCGACGGCTATGACTAACCTAGCATTTGGAAGTTGCATTAGGAAGTTATCATTTCATTCTAAGTGACTAGTACATACTGTTAAATGAAAGAAAGTTGAAAATTAGAAAAATATTATTTCAATTAGTTTCCTTATTAACAATCATTTAGTCTAATATCGCAATGCGAATAGTTGCTTTGACAGGTGTTTAGGTGTCTGACAGCGCGTTTCAGCCCTCCGCAATTCTCGGCACTGAGCCAAAATTCAGTCTCCAAATGATACTTTCCCCTAGATGCCCAGATGTGCACCTAAGTTCAGAGAAATACATTTGAGACTTGAAAATTGTTTCAAATAGTCATTGGGACACCAATGAAATTTGAGCTGCAATAAATTTAACACCAGCGTTTTTCTGTGAGCTTATTTAGACCTCCTCGTCGGGAATTATTTATAGGAAAAACTAAAGTTATGAAAAATTGATATACCTGAAAAACTTTGACCATTTAATAAATCTACTATACATTGTTGTATCTTGAGAGGTTCCTTTTTAAATTAATAGCTTCGTTACCTTTTCTCTTTATAAATAACATTTCCATAAATTCTCGGTTCTTCTGATTTCTCTTATCATAAAGAAGTTTAATATCATTCCAATTGAAGCCATGACCATATATAAATTTATGCTTTGAAAGGACCGAATGATATCTAGGACTTCTGTGAAAATTATTTGAATATTCATCTTTCCTAAGTCTAAGTGCCCTTTGTGTCTACCCATAATCCGTTATAATAGATTGAAGCCTCTCGAAATACTCTAAAGTATTTTAAACAGTTATATTTAATTTTTGACATTTAAAGGTAAATTAGAAAAAACTTCGTTTTACTAAGAAAAATATATATTTATTTAATACATGAAACTAATGATCACGTTTCTATAAAAGTTCCTTACAATTATCAAGTCACAGCGATTATAGATTGCGGTGGTAATATATTAAGAAAAATGTATTTTTCTTAGATTTAAAATATTCTTTTCTTGATCTCTCAAGCGGTAAAGAGATCAAGTATTGTGGGAACTTGCCTGGTCTAAAGAGTTGAAACTTATCTTGCATACTTTTTTTATATGATAAAGGAAGAAAGATTTGGGTAATAAATTGGGAAAATATAAAGGTAAATTCGGTAAATACAATGTTTATTCACTTACTAATACATAAATTAGTTGCTGGTGGTATAAAATTTTCCTTTATAGGGGGTCCGCTTCCACAGTACCTAGCAGTCACGGAATTTAAACAATGAACCCGAGAACTTGTTTCCAGCTCAGTTGAGACTGTCGAATTCGAATAGTTAGTGCCTGACTTGCGCGTATGTTCTGGAGGAGGACCTCCCCGAAAGGACGGATGGAAAAATTTGAGGATTGAAACATTTTTCGAGAGTTTTTGGAAACTAATGAAATCAAGTCCCGTAAATACGCCCTTCCAAGGCAAAGCCCATTTGAGTTTAGTTTATGACTATTTTGAATTTAGAGATAAATTCATTATTTAGGGAAAAGATGTCTTCTTAGGAGTGTTCAGTTCGCAATCTCGGTAGGCTAATATTTCCAATAGTTTTATTATAGGAAATGTAAGGCTCGAATTTTAGTGAGGATATTGAAGGCAAACAGGAATTTATTCTGGGGAAAGGAAACCATAAACCCTAATGGGTGGAAAACCGAGACGGCACACGAAAGACCAACTTGCAAACCCTCCCAAGCACCTGGATGACATATGGAATTAAATTGAAATGACTTAGTTATTATTAAATTAGCTGTTTGTTAGGGATTGATTACATATTTCAAAATTAAAGTAAAATAAAAATAGGTGTATACAATAATAGTAAAGATCCAATTAAATCTAAGTACGGTAATGGTCTCTGCATCACTGGGTAGAACCGTGCAAAGAACAACGAGTGAGCTTGAGACATTTCGGCACGTCACACAATAGATATTCTTTAAATTTGATCATAATTCGCCATCCAATAAGAAGTTTTCAAATGTTTCAAATTTTTTGTTACAACTGTAGTTTTGTGCAATATTTTAGGAAATTTTGTGAAAATCATTTACGTACGTTTTTGAGAGCTTTGAAAATTATTGCTTTAGCGTGTGTCATACTTCGCGCCACAAACAAATGAGGAACAAACGAACTAAACATGATAAATGATGACAACATTTTTCAAGCGTAATATTAATTGGGGTAGAATTTTTTTACGAACGAAGGGCTAATAATCGTATTTCTCAAGTTCTAAAAAAGCTAAAATCATGCTTAATTAATTTTTTTTAAGAAATGGATTTAACATGTTTTTTTAGTCTTTCATGTTTTTCAGTCTTGATAGTGTGAATGGTACTATTACTGATGGGGGGGGGGGGGGGGGGGGGGGGCTGAAAAATGCGTCTATCTTAATTATGCAGATTACTCTCTACAAAAAAATCTGGTTTGTCCAGGGGACGAATATCTTTCGGGATACGTATATTTACTTGAACTAGTTCGTTATTTCTTGGTGTGGCTCCTGGATAATATATCGCACTGACATACTCATATCTGCCTATTACTAAACGGATGAATACATCCTGGCCTTTCATAACATGGTAATTAGGATTAATTGTTCGAAAACGACCCTCTTGAGTTTTCACTAAAAGGCCAGGACCAAAAGTCATACGTTCATCAATCGGAATTTCAGCAAATTTACCATGAGAAGGGGAAGGATTTTAGCTCCATTATTTCCAGCCGAAATTGGTTCAATAGTTAGCGAATATCCAAATTCTGTAGGAAGAAATGGAAATGGCTAAATAAAAATAATAATTTGAAAGGCTAATGTAGAAAAGCGCAATAAATATACACTGTTAGCCATTTTTTAAGGAATTTTCAGAGACATAGGTGTCACTAAAGCTTTATGCAGAAACCAATTCTAAATTTTCCTAAAATATACACCATTAAGCCATTTCCCTTTCAGGTAGGCGAGACTCACTCGGTGGGGGAAGGGAGTAATGTGTGGAAGGGATAGAGAATTTTCAGATTGATCCAGAATTCTCGTGTTATTTATGTAAATAACACGTTCGTTCAGCAACACTGCTCCGACCCAGGTTACTGATCAATCTCTCTAGCAATCACCCCAAGTGAAGATCCTCACAAAGTCGTTATGTAAGGTTCCCCACTTGGGTCCATTAGTGGCCAAGGTCTTTTGTTTCAGGCGTCATTCACTCTGCTGACACTATTTTTATTAACTATTTGCCGCCATACTTTCCTGTCCTAGCATACTTCTCTAGCTTCTTTTATGTCCATGAATTTTTTCATGCAGGCTCTCGTGTTTTTGTGACTTCTTATGTCTCTTCTAACTAGGGTCTCATTCACACATTCTAACCATTCTTTCCGCGGTCTACCTCTGGGCATGCTGCCATTTACTTTACCTTGATATACTTGTTTCTTTAGTCGTTCATTTGGCATTCTCTCAACATGTCCGAACCATCTTAACCGATTTCTTTCCCATGTGTCTACTAGCGTCTCTTTTGCACCACATTCTTTTAGAATTATCTCGTTACTTACTTTGTCTATCAGAGTTTTCCCGCATATTATGCGCATAAATCTCATGTCAATTGCGTTAATTTTACTCTTACATTTTTCTTGATAAGTCCATGTCTCGCTAACGTATAGTGCAGTCGATACAGATATAGAATTATGTATTGCCATTTTAGCTTTATTTGATATATTTAGACTTGTGATAAGGGTACCTGCTCTAACAATGACCTTCTTACATTCGTTTATGCGTCAATCTAATTCCACATCTATCTTACCGTCCCTAGTAAGTAAGCTACCAATGTATACGAACTTACCAACTTGTTCAATTCTCTTATCATTTAATAAAATAATGCATGGTGTTTTCTCACTCTTTCCTTCGAACGACATAGTTTTTGTTTTATTAGCGTTAATTTTAAGGCCAATGCTCTTCATGCTTGCATCTAGTTTATTCAACATTCTTTGTAAGTTTTCGATTGACTCTACAATAACAACCTTATCATCTGCGAACGCTAACCCACGTAACCTTACTGTTTAGTATATTTAGTATATTAGTTTAGCATATTTTACTTACGGTACTTAATAAGCTAATCCCTATGTAATTATTGCAGTCACTTTTATCTCTCTTTCTTTTGTATATTGGTTCGATAATCGCTTTTCTCGAATCGTCTGGGACGTCTCCCATCTCGAAACATAAATTTATCAATTCGCACAGTCTATGAGGTATGCACTCACCATCGTGTTTAAGCATTTCAGCGTTAATACCGTCTACCCCGGCAGCCTTACCGTTTTTTAAATTCTTAATTACTAGGCAGTCTGATAAGCCCCTGAAAAATGAAACACGGAGACGTTTTTTTTTTTGCCAAAGTCAGTTTTATTTTTCAACATACTCTCCTTTTAGGTCGATACAGCGAGTCCAACGATTTTCTAACTATTTGATACCGTCCGAAAAGTACTCGATTGGAAGGTCTCCAAAATACGCCACAGTTTCAGCGATGAGCTCCTCATTTGAGTAAAAAAGCTTACCGGTGAGCCATATCTTCAGGTTAGGGAACAAGTAATAGTCGCTAGGGACCAGGTCTGGTGAATACGGTGGCTGAGAAACCAATTCGAAGCCGATTTCATGCAATTTTGCTTGTGCAACTAAGCATGAATGAACAGGCGCATTGTCGTGATGATAAAGCGGTTTTTTCTTCTTCAAATGCGGTCATTTTTCGGCGATTTCGATTTTCAATCGGTCTAATAATGATGAATAGTATGCTCCGGTTATCCATGGTTATAAATTGGCGCAAAAACTCGGTCGGCTTACGCAAAAATAATGCCAAATTCTGCTGGGAAGTTGTCACACGAATTCCTTTTTGGTCCATTGTGAGCAAACGCGGCACCCATCGCGCGCAGAGCTTCTTCATGCCCAAAACTGAATGCACGATATTGCCCACACGTTCCAATGATATGCC
>NC_046657.1:79080732-79085573 GCF_010883055.1 Belonocnema kinseyi | reverse complement strand
AGAGTCCGGGTAATACTTATCCAGCTTGGCCTTGGTCTCGGATATCGTTTTCTTGCGAAGATAGTAGTTTTTGATCAAAACTCGAAACTCAGATTTTTCCATTAAAAAAAACTCGGAGGCTAGTCGCTTCTCAGTACTGTAACTTGTAAATGCGTAAACATAAATGGCTGAAGCTTTGACATGCGTCATTTGAAGGATCAAGCTCGACGAAAATGGTACACATTAGTGAATACTAATGCCATCTCTTAGAATTTTTAGGCACTTATCAGACTGCCTAGTATATCCCTAACCTCAGTGGCACAGAGTTTCTCAATTGAATTTTCTATCGCATCGTGTTTTATAACGTAGTTGTGGTGCCCTATAGCTTAATCTCCGAATTGTCTCCTAAAATAGTCCTTGCTTCTTTCAAAGTCGTTTTGTATTTTAATCTCTTCTTCTGCTCTAATTGTATCTTTACGTTCCTTAACTAATCGTTTGAGTATCCTGTTTTCGTGTCTATAATCATTTTTCCATCTATTTCTTTCCTCATTGCTAAGACCTGCGATGTCCAAAGTTCTCCTGTACGCTTCTCTCTTTGCTTTTTGGGCAGCCTGAATTTCATTAAGGATATCCCGTAACTTTGTCCAGGCGCCCTCTATACCTTTATTTTTTATACGGTCCTCCCATGTTGCCCTATCTATGCTTTCGATTATCTTATTTTGGAAATCTATTCGCACATCCGGTTTCTGCAGGTTCTCAATTTTGATTCGCGTTTGTTTTGTTTTCTTGGTTCTCTTTTTTCTCCATCGCCGACCTAAGTTAATTTTTGAGATCAGAAGGTAATGATCAGTATTTCACTCAGGACCCCTCATGACTCTTGTATCTTTGACTAACTCTCTTAGTCTTTCATCCGCAACAACAAAGTCAATTGTACTGCGGCTATTTCCTTTAGAACAGGTGTACTTGTGGATTATTTTATGCCTAAACCAAGTATTTGTAATAAACAGACCTCTTTCTAAGCATAGACCAACTCAAATTTCTCCGTTATAGTTTGTTCTTGGATTCCCAAAATTACCTAGTACTCTTTCTATATGCTGATTGCGGATGCTCACCCATCCGTTCAGGTGTCCTAGTAGAATTATTCTTTCCCCATGTTCGTAAATATTTATTGTGTCATTTAAAGTGTCCCAGAAGGCATCTTTTACTTTTCTGGGATCACTTTTAACTGGCGCGTAGCATGCTATGATAAATAATCTTCTGATTCCTACTTTCATTCTAGCCCACAGCAGTCTGGGAGATACGAAACCATCAGGTGAGGCACTTACTAATCCCAAGCGTCCAAATAAAAAGCAACCAAGGCTATCGGATGAAAATATCGTACTCGTACGGGCCAGTGTCCAGTCTCCATGCACGTTGATTTTTCACAATTGACTTGTTTTGTTGAATGTAAATTTCAACAATCTGAGAGCGTTCGCGTGGAGTGTACTGCTCCATGGGAAAAATCTCCTTAGACTGATGCTTCAAACGCGCTATGTCATTACTCGATCTGTTATCTCTGTCAAAAGTTACAGTGTTGCCAAATCTTTTCGTCGAATATGGTCAACCCTGTATAGATTAATTAACTCTCGTAATTCAGAGCTTTCAATATAGCCATTCAAAATCCAGAAAAGAAATGACAGATCTAGGTAGGTCCGTCGCAGAGAAAGAGAGGGGATGTTAGCTAATAACACAGCTACACAAAAACAAGTGTGCGGATCTGGTAACAAGACACACGTATTTCTATGGATTTTGGGGCGCTGAATTCAAATTCGGTATCAAAAATCATCCATCACGTCATGGTTGAGTCATAACCTCAAAAAATGACAAAAAATCATGCACTGAGGCAAATAAATTTCAAAATAATGCCAGTGATGCAAATTTGCACTTCAAAAACATGTCGACAACTGTGAAGGATCAACGCTTGCCTGATATCAAATTATTTAACATAACTTTACCCAGAACCTGACCTCACATAACCTGAATTAACAGAAGTTTATTGAACTACACGTAAAGCTCTGGAAGCATATTTTCCCAGTAGCAAATGTGTGCTACATCGAATGTGTCAACTCGAGCTTAACCTAGAAATAAATCTAACCTAGCCTAACCTAATTTAACCTCACGAAACACAATTAAACTGATTGTGTTGTCCCGTTGTGTTTGAGGTACCGTTTCATTCAGCTTCGACTTAACCTACATAGAGGTTTAACCTATCCTAACCTAAAAAAACCTAACCTAACCTAACTTAACTTCACACAACACAATTAAACTCATTGTGTTGTCCCGTTGTGTTTGCGGTACCGTTTCACTCAGCTGCGGCTTAACCTACATAGAGGTTTAACCTATCCTAACCTAACAAAACCTGACCTAACCTAACCTAGTCGAATGAAATTCAACCACACTTGTAGCTATGTAAGCGTACGGTTCTCAGTCTTAAATGTGTGCGATATTTAATAGGTTAAGTCGATCTTAACTTACAAATGAATCTAACTAACATAGTACCGCACCGAACTTGGAGCCAGCCATTTGCTAGTACTGGGCGAACTAACTGCTCCGGTAAAGCACTTCTTTAACTTTAACTTTAACTGAAGCATATATCTGCCTGGATCCCAAGAAAATGTTTGTTAGTGCCTGTTTGAATGCACAATTAATTTAGCGCGTCCTATGTTCAAAAAATTGAAAGGTTCAAAAAAGTTTAAAAAGTTCATGAAAATATAAAGAGTTCGTAATTATGAAGAGTTCGTGAAGTTATAAAGAGTTCGGGTAGAGTCAATAAAAGTTTAATATGCCTTAAAATACATTTATTATAAAGACATCTATAATTACACTGATAAAAGGGTAAATATTCAAAGTTGGACTTGTAAAAAATGAAGGATTCACAGAGCTACAATAAAGTTCGTTCGTTCGTTTCGTTCTGCAACTCTGAGCCAACTGACCTTTTTGCAGGGGTTGCGGGTACAGTGTTTGAAAATTGCAACACTGTCAGTGAGAATTGAATTTTGAACGACATTGAAATTAGAAAAATGGCAACGCCGCTGCATAATGGTCAAGAGACAGATGAGAATTTTAAGATAATACTAAACCTAAGAAGCTGCGCTAAAGCTATGTTGAACGCTGTTACCTCGGAGGGTTTACTCAAACCAATTAGGCCTTCGTGCAAACTTTCCCTTTCTGAATCTGTATTACCTAGATACCAAAGGGACATTTTATGGTTTTGGGAAAAATTTACTTTAAATTTTGAAACCTGGTTGAAGTCTAAACTTGAACAACGGCAGTATTTTATTTATACATGAAATAGAAATATAATTTTTAAAATATTACAGAAATTTATACAACTTCGGAACATACCGCCCACTTTGAAAGAACATCTTTCAACCAGAAACAATATAATAATACTTGAGATACAGTTTTTAATAATTGAGAGTAGAATAGTAATTGGCTGGAATGAATATTGTAAAAATACCTAGTAAATTAACTTCTGAGGTTTAAAATTATTATCTATCTCTAACACTAATATAATAATTGGAGTATCGATATTTAAAGACAGAAAGACAATTTTTTTTTAATTAGGGAGCTTGATCAATTCAGTATCTATCGGCAGGATACATATTTTTGATAACGGACGTTTGGTGATGTTTGAACCGGCAACCTTAATGGAAACGACTCTAGTCACTCCATCATCACCTGGATGAAGTTTTTCGATACGACCTATTTTCCACATTTGCGGTGGCAAATTATCGTCTCGAATGATAACCAGTGTCCCTGGTTGAATGTGAGAGGCACTTGAATGTGTCCCTTTGTGACGCTGCTGGAGTTGACTCAGGTATTCCCTTTGCCATCGCTGCCAAAAGTGCTGTAACATAAACTGAATATGCTGGTAGCGATCAAGCCGGTTTTGACGAATTTCTCGTAAATCGTTCTGTGGGATTGCCGCTAATGAGTCTCCAATAAGGAAATGACCAGGAGTTAATGGGATTATATCATTAGGATCATTGGAAATTGGTGATAAGGGACGAGAATTCAAACATGCATCGACCTGTGTCAGTAGAGTATACAATTCTTCGAATGTTAGTCGCGTTTCCCCTATTACAATTTTTAAGTGTTTTTTTGCTTACTTAATGGCGCTTCCCAAAGACCACCGAAATTTGGGGCATGGGGAGGTATCATATGCCAAGTAATCTATTCATTCGCTAAAAAATCTGTAACAGACTCCTGAAATTCGCGATTTTGCAGGAGTTCTCCTAATTCTTTCAATTCATTTCGAGCCCCCACGAAATTAGTTCCATTGTCTGAATGGATATTTTTACATTTTCCTCGACGAGAAACGAATCGATAGAGACAATTAAAAAACGCGTTCGTGCTCATGTCTCGCGCTAGTTTAATATGAACTGCCTTAGTAGCAAAGCATACGAAAATACAAATATAGACCTTCCTAACTGACCGACTTCGTGATTTTTCGACGACAAAAAATAGACCGGCATAATCAACTCCACACGTAAGAAATGGCCTATTAGGAGAGACACGATCAGATGGCAAATTTCCTATAGTATATTCTGGACTCATTGGCTGTGCCCTAAAGCACTTCACACATTTTTTGATAATCTTTTTTACCGTGGTTTTACATGATAAGGGCCAATAACGTGTCCTTAACGATGTCATTACAGCTTGACATCCTGCGTGCAATAATTGAGTGTGTTCGTGAGCAATTATAAGTCGAGTAAGGAGATTACCTGGTGCTAGAATGATAGGATGTTTTTGTTCGAAAGCTATTGGGGCATTAGTTAGGCGACCGCCCACTCTGAGCAATCCAGCTGGATCAATGAATG
>NC_046657.1:79065092-79080632 GCF_010883055.1 Belonocnema kinseyi | reverse complement strand
TTAAATTTTGAAACCTGGTTGAAGTCTAAACTTGAACAACGGCAGTATTTTAGTTATACATGAAATAGAAATATAATTTTTAAAATATTACAGAAATTTATATAACGTCGGAACAGTGCCTTAAATAAAATTTTAGAGAAAACCGCCTTTAAATACTCATAAAAACTTTATTATTGCATACTGAAACCTTCAAAAACCTAAAAATTAATATTTTAGGCAATATAAGATTTGAGGAGTTCTCTGGTCGGAGCCCCATTAGATACAGATAGGTTTGCCATACCTTTACGAAACATGGAATTCTTTTATAGAACCTGATGGGGCACTCATAAATTTGTTCTCAATTAGATATTCTGATAGGGGCCAGAACCAGTTTTTTATAGACTGGATATTCTGATAGGGGCCCCATCAGAACCCAACTTCAAATAGGGAAAGATGGGGAAATTTCTGCACGGGCTAGCCAGGCCACAATTATTTACGAGATTTAATATATTTTTGGACTTGAATTGCATCTAATTATTATAGTTAAATTGTGTGATATTGTTTTATCTGTGAAAATATAAATTTTTTATACAGCAAGGATTATCTTTAAAGTTGAAAACTTTATATTTCTGTCAGCGAATTTTCCATTCTTTCGTCGTAAAAACGGTTTTCTGTATAATTTTTCTTTCACAACGACAATTTTCATGATTTTCGTACGCCAAACTATCTTTATAATAAAATAGATTTACTTAATGTAAAGTCGAAATAAAATTGTTAAATAATAGCGATGATATAAGAAAAGTCACCTTTTCTCCTACGGTCGGCGCTGCCCCCCTTACCATACGTGAATGAAGTAAAAAAAATGAACCGCCATACTTCTTCGGCTAGCTGAACGCGTTCGAGAAGCGAAGAGTGCGCACGCAACTGCGCACTTCTTTTCGTTAAGGTAACTTATATTTGTGTTACTATTTAGGCATTTTAGGAAACTTTTTGTAATTTTCAGAAAACGTTTCTGAAGTTAAATACAAATTTAGTAAATACACTACCGACGGAAATTCTCGGTATACGATTAGAGTCAAAAATGACGGATGTCTTCAAAACGCCATTAATCGTTAAAAAAAGGAGTGCCAAACTTTTCCTAAAAACTTTCGGAAAGCTTATAAAATTCAGCATTAAATGAATCCTAATAAGGTTATTTTATTTTTCTCAAATAATATACCACGTGAGAAGTTTTAAACCAAACCTCAAGAATTTCTCAAATTTTGCACCTCGACTTCAACCTATAGCTTGGTCACATTTTAAAGGTATGTAATTTTAAACATGTTTGCTTCTTTATAGAGTCTGCATACAAAAATACTTTCATTGAAAATAATGCATATAGAAATAAAGAGAAAAGAAAAGTAAAGCTACATTTTTCTCAAATCTTGAGTTTCACCGGATTAAAAAAAAGTTATATCGTTATACTTACCAATAGAAGTGGGGAATATAGCCAAAAATACGAACACAGTAACAGGGAACTTTATTTTTTCTAACTCAATGTTCGATGAGTTATATATTTGCAAGATGGAATGGAGAGGTGAAAATTGTTTTTTCGACATATTCTCATTTCATAAATCATCCGCTCCGACTCAAATGTGTAGACGGTACATCTTGACATCATTCCGGGTGTTTTTTTGTCTAGAAGTTTAAATATGAAAAAAATCGAATAAAACATACATATTTTTTAATGAAGAATCTGAATCTTCAATAAAAATTTGAGTTTCCCATTTAATTCTTTTTCCTTCCTAGAAAATAAAAACTTTTTATCATAGATATTTAAAAATAATAATAGAAATATTTGACATAAGTTTCCGTGTTCAACATTGGCAAGACTATTTCGCACCTAAGATGGCACATGTAATTTTAAACGTATATAATACTAAATTTGGATATGATATCGTCACTCAAATTAGATTTCTCGCATAAAGGTGTTAGTTGGCCGTACACTTTAAACAAGTAATAATACAAAAAACAAAATAACCTCGGAATGGACTGAAATTTTCACGAAATTCATACACACGTTAAAGATAAAGGTCAAGTTTCAGGTTTCAGGCGATGAATGATCGGGTGTTTGGAATGCTAGGGGGGTGAATGATCTTCCGGTCAGAGGATTACGAGAAACTATGCACATAAGGAAGCTAGGTATTTAATGTATATCTGAAAAAAATAAAAAAGGATGCGGCATTAGGAACATAGTGAAAGGCGGACTTGAAATATGTTCAGGAGTAGATAGAGTGTCACATGGTAGTCAACGGGTTCGTAATTTTCTTTAATACTATGCACATTTTCGAACAAAATTGGTCATTCAGAAACATACTTTTTTCAATTCTTGTGATTTTAAATTCAAAAACTTATTTGATAAATGTTTAAATATTAAAACATATTTTCTTTGATAAAAATATTTGTTGATTTCATTTTACATAAATGAAATATAGCCATATTGTAAACTGTCGGGAATTTTATTATGCAGGAATTTTTATATTTCGGCAGTTGTATAATTTTATACACACGGTGACCCATTTTTATTCATAATCCCAAATATCTTCTAAAATACTTTATCTACGAAGAAATGGTTCGGACAAATGTTGACGAGGATCGAGGGGGACATTTGACTGTACCATCAATTTTGACCTTGAGGTGAATTTTCAAGGACAAATGGAGGTAAGACCCTTTTCTTAAATCAGAACCCCTATTTTTGACTGCGGATTTAAAAATCGCGGAAAATTTCACGTAAAAAATGAACTGTGGAAAAATGGTTTTTGTGACTTCAGAAGGGTAAAAAATTAAGGTCAAATGTCTGAGAAACGACCAGATGCCCTTTTTCTGAATTGTCTTGGTTTTTCGGGGTAAACAAACGTTCAAGATGCTTCACAAAAGTTTAGGAAATGTTAAGGTGTACATCACCTTGACCATCATAACCTTTAGGTAAATTTTCAAGGTCACTTGAAGTTCCTAGTTTCTTTCGATATGTACTTTTCTTACATGAAAGTAAATTCTACAGCGACGGACAGCTCAATAGACATAACTGTCATTATAGGTTGGACGAAAATCTTCACTGGTACAGACCGATAGATCATCAAAATCGATGGGGTGTTATGGTATCGTGCGGAATAGTAAATGGCTATCTAATAAGAACCAACTTTTTTGACATAAAAGTTGACTGACACACTCAGTGTTGTTAAGGGATCATTTACCTGGACTATTGGAGAATATTGACTTAGCAACAAGACAAAGAATATGGTTTCAACAAGATGGTGCTCCACCACATTTTGCACTCAGCGTACGTGAGTTTTTGAGCTTGAATTTCAATGAGAAATGGATTCGACGAGGAGGTCCATTCGAATGCTCCCCCTGCTCAGTGGATCTAACATCACCTGATTTCTTTGTATAGGGTTGTATTAAAAATGTAGTTTTTGCTCAGCGACCCACAAAAAGAGCAGCCATCGCTCGAGAAACTTTGCTGTAAACTGTGGACGGATTTGAAGGACGTCTGCGTTTCTGCCTGCAAGCTAATGGGGAGCTATTCGAACAGTTACTCCGTGGCTGATTGCAACACTAGTAGCAATGGTGAGAGGCAAGGGGACTCACGTTAATCAACCACCAACAATTGGTTGGCAATTTGGAAACTGTGCGATTTGGCAATCCTTAATTGCCGGCAATCGACAAGTCATAAGACTTATCATTTTGTCGAGAAAGGCATTTTTAATTGAAAATGCCGCAAAATCTCGTAGTGGTAGGTTGTTAGAGTCTTTTCGGTAAATTAGGATTATCCTTTACTTCAATTGTGGATTTGATTAGAAAAAAATAAATTTGATGAATTAAAAATAATTTTTGATGAGAGGCAACGTACAAGAATAAGAGCTTTGCAACATGATTTCTCTGAAAGTGAATGGAAAAAGGATTAATTTGTTCGAAACATTTAATTTCAGGTAAGTTATAAATTGTACTTTAATAGAGAATGTGATTATATAGAGATTTTAAAGTACATAACACATTAAACCGGTAAGAGCTTTGACTCATAAATTGTGAAGTTTCTGTCATTAAGTTTTTACTCAGTATTTGTAGCTTACATTATTTATATATGAAAGCAACGATTAATGTCTACAACTTGTGAAGCAGTGTTTAGAAATAAATTACTACTTGCAGGTTTTTAGTTCAACCAGTGTTGTTTTTGACAGTTTATATATGAAATAAATTAATTTACATACATTTGTTAGTATTTCAGAGCATAAAATAAAGACCGAGATAAAGACAGAAACCACCCTGACCGGGACCATCTGATTCTGGCTCATAAAGCATTAATTGCGGATAGAAAACTCCTTCAATTACAGTGAGAGAAGAATTTTTAATTGAAGTGCTCACCGAAAAAAATTATAGTAAAATTTTGTTGCCTGTAAGACTTGGAACGGCTAAGAATTAAGCATATTTCGGCGAAAGTTTCACCAAGATTAATAGAATAATTCAGATCTGAACTGGCGCTGGTGAGGAAGCAAAAACAGGATAAAATGAAGCAGATGTAGAAGGAAAGGGCAAAGTGCGGAAGGAAAGAGCGGAAAAAATGCTTGAGAGGGTGAAGGGCCGGTCGGAAATAGAAGTAGGTGACAGGGGGGAGGGAAAAAAGAAAGGTATTTGAAAGATACAGGAGAATATAATAGAAGAAAATATGGTAGGGCGTGGCAATGCAAAAAATAAGAGAGCAGATAGGGAAAGGATAAGGGCAATGGAGTTGAGAATGAAGAGAAAAGAGAAGGCAGATAGAAGAAATAATATTGTGATAAGAGGATTAAAGCCCTAGAGCGGAGAAGAAAGAGAGTGGGTATAAGCTCTGCTAAAGAGTATATGTTGGATTAAAGGCAAGGTAAAGAAAGTTAGGCTGGAGGGGAGAAAGTATAATCAAGTAGCGGTTGTGGAATTGGAGAGCTGGGAAAAAAGTTGGTGGTTACGTGAAAGAAAAATATGATAAAGGATAAGAAGGTTTTCATTGGTCAAGATTTGACGACAGGGCTAGGAAGGAGAGGTGCCAAGGGAGGGCGGCAATAGTAGGATATCAGAAAATAAAAGTAGATGAACAAATGTCAGTGTAGAAAGAGGAGAAAGAGGTGTTAAAGAAAAATCAGGGGAAGTTCTTTCGTGGGAGGTAAGCAAGTGGGGGTAAAGTTATATAGGGTCCGGCACTTGAAGTATAACCAATTAAAAAGGTTATAAATTCAGTTTGGAAAGTTATTTTTATTTAATTCAAAGTACAAAATGTTTGAAAATAATACAAAATTCAGAATCCATTCACTTTTGTTCGATATGACCACCTTTTGCCTTGACTATGGCTTTGAGACGGTCCAAAAACGAATCGCAAGCTGCCCGAATGTGACTTGCAGGTATTTTGGCCCACTCGCGGACAATGACTTTCTTCAGCGTCTTGAGACTGGTGTATCTTTTAGTTCGGACCTTGCTCTCCAAAATGGCCCAAAGAGAATAATCCATTGGATTCGCGTCTGGCGAATTCGAGAGCCATTACGTGGACGTTATGAAGTTCGGAACGTTGTTATCCAGCCATTCTTGGTTCACTCGAGCTTTGTGAGACAGTGCCGAGTCCTGTTGAAACGTCCATGGTCTACCACCGAAATTTTCGTCCGCCCACAGCTTCAAAGCAACCTCCAGAATATTTTCCCGACAATATTTGGCATTTACCTTGACGCCAGACTCGATGAAAACGATTGAAGAGCAACCATCTGCGGTTACAGCGCCCCAAACCATTATCTGTTGCGGGTCCTGTCTCCTGGTAGCCAATCGATGACTCAAATTCTCGTATGAACGGTCAGTTAAGTAAACCCTATCGTTTTGAGAGTTTACGAATTGCTCAACTGGAAAAATTTTCTTGTCAGAAAACACAAGATACGGAAATTTACCGCTTTCGGCCAATTGAAGCAACTCCTTCGCTCTCTCAAGTCTAACTTGTTGCTCCTTCGGTGTGAGATCATGCGCCTTTTGGATCTTATGAAGCTTGACCTTGAAATCATTTTTCAGTATGCGGTGGATGCTACGGTTGGATATTTCCAGTTCTTTTGCCATTTGTTTGGCACTTCGTCGGGGATTTCGCTCAAGTCGCTTCTTCACTTTTTGAACCATCTCACGTGACGTTGCAGTCTTTTGATGACCATCTCCATGACGTTTTGCGATGCTACCAGTATTATTGTAACGAGTTGTGGTGCGATAAATAAAATCGTTATTCACTTTAAGGTGATTGAGCTCATGAACAAGCGCTGGTTGTGATTTTCCAGCTAAATATAAAGCAATCACACTATTGCGTTTCAAATGCATCAATGATTTTTTTTTCGCGTTCACTTTTAGCAAAATACTTTTGTGCGCTTCTAAACAATGCTCTGAACTGTCATTTAGCAAAATTTTACACAGCTGATGTTCATGCGTCAGCTGCGCGAGCGGTTTGAAGTTGGTTGTAGTTCAAGTGCCGGACTCGGTATACAGGAATTTGATGTGGTGGGACAGGTAGAGACGTGGGTAGAGAGCAAGGAATTGCATAGAGTAAAGCCAAAGTGGCCAAGAAGTTATTGGTGAAGGTTCCAGGAGGTGGTTAAAGTAAAGAGGAAAAGAAGGGCTAGTGGGAGCATTTAAAGTAAAGTAAGGGATCGACTTGGGAAGAAATTCATGGAGATGGAGAGAGGGAGGGCGTGCACATAAGGGCAGTGAAGATAGGAGGGGTAACGTGTAAGTTTGTGACCGTGTACAATAAGGATGGGATAGAAAGGATTAAAAAAGGATGGAAGACTTACTAGGAGAGAGAGAGAGGGGGGTATGGTTGTGCGGAGGGGGGGGCTTCAATGCGAGAATTGGGAGGGATGGGGACCTTCACAAGGAAGGGGAGAGCTTCAAAAGGAAATCGAAGAATAAGATAATAAATAAGGAGTGGGAGCTTCTAAGAGAGTTTATAGAGGATAGAGGCTGGATGGTGGTGAATGGTATGGTAATAGGGGACGGAGATATAGAGTACGCGTATATGACTAAGTTGGGGGTATCGGTGATAGACTATGTGATCATGAATATGCAAGAGTGGCAGGAGACAAACAAATTCATAGTTGTAAAAAGGGTGGAATCAGACCCTAGCCACTGAGTTTGCTGATAACAGGGGAGGATGGCGGAAGGCATGATAGGAAGAAGGGTCGTTAGGGGAGAGGACGACATGGACGAGGGAGGCCATAGAGAAGTATTAGGAGCAGTTAGGAAAGGTAAGCTTTGAGGTGAGTCGGTTGAACAGATATAGGAAGATCTGAAAGAGAAAGTGAAAGGGTGTGTGCAAAAGACGGTATTTAGAAAGAAGAAGGGAGGAATTTTGAAACCGTGGTGGGATAGGGAGCGTACAGAGAGAGAGGGGGGGGGGAGAGAGGTGCATTTTTAGATTAAAGTATTATTCTTTAACATTTTAAATTTAATTCCTGAAGAAAATTAACTTAAATATTTTTCTTATTGTTCTCTTTCAAACAAAATAAATGAAGAAGAATCTTCGTTTCGAATAAAATGAGAAAGTAGGAAACATCGTTTTAAGACATATCATTAGACCGCAATATTTGCCTAATTGTATGGCTTGAACATGTGCTAAAAAATTAATATATTACAGTTAAAATTTGGTACATACTAAAATAATCATTACCTTATAGTTTTTAATGTTTTCAAATAGTATTTTATATTTATGTAGGGGATATATGCACAGATAAAGGCATCAATAATTTTTTAAACGAAGATTTTAATCTTAAGTATTGATATAAACAAACAAAATAATTTATGAAGATAAAATACGTAATTCGTAAGATTTAAGTAGTTCTAATTGGAGCATTTTTTTTCCAAAAGTTCATTTGGTCCTTGTGGAATGTGTTAGACATTGTCATCGAAGGATATTTATTATTTTTCATGTCGCCAATTTGAAGATGAACTGAGTTTTGTGTAGTATACGGCAACCAGATGTCAGGATCACTTAATTCGCTTGCTGTTGGTTTTCTGAAAGTTTTCAATAGAATATCGTTAAATTTGAAGATCATTAGAAAAAGTATCAATAAGTACAGTGCTAAAAAATTTGTCGTGTGAAGTTCTACTACAGTAGTAGAAGTTTATTTCCAAAACTAAGGGACATGCAAAATTTCTACAAACCCGAAGACGATGGACTGAGTCGGATTTTGAGTTTGTAATCCAAAACTAAAAGTACAGCTCGTTTTGGTTAAAAAAACTGCAACAATCAGGAATTGAGCGTCCGGGTTGCACAACGATCTTAGCGCGTGAACTCAGCCAGCCTAGTAGGCCAGAGAGGGTCGTTATGCAAACTGGACGCACAATTTTATTCACATTATTTAGTGTTCTTGTAAAAATTGTGTACACCGAACACATGGTTAGGTTTCACTGCACAGAAAATTATAAACAATGCACTGTGAATTTCTCGTATGCTTTGCGCTGCACAGTAGTTTTCCATTATACATCGCGCTGTGCAGTATTAATCTACCACATTATTTAGTTGCGTAGTTGAATTTCTCCGTGTTTAGAACAGATAAATGCAGTGTGGAATTGCACATGACTGCGCAGGAAATTCCAAAGACTTTAGTATAATACCTAAGTATAATAAAATTGTACTACACCGTACTTAGACTTTTCTGTGCAATCTTATGCGATTAGAAACTGTGCTTTAGTCGGTACTCTACATGTATGTTTGGTGTATGCAGTTTTTACAATGTCATTAAATACTGTAATTAATTTTCCTGGTTTAGCGTGTATTTAGCGAGGCAAGTTGTGCTATTATCTTTGGGTTGGGTAGGGTTTTTTGAGTTTCCATATTGGGCTTTCGGGTTTTCAGGTCAAGTAGGATTGTGGAACTGAAACCCAACCCAACCAAAACCAACCCAAAAGCATTTTGCACATCACTACCAAAACGCAATGTAATTTTACAATGCATGATGTAAAATTGTGATTTCACTATAAAATATGAAATTTTGTATCATAAAGTGTTGTAAAATTGCAAACATTTTTCACAGTGTTCATGAAGAAGCATTTAAGAATCGAAAATAATCATTTCAAAGCACTTACCCATTTATGGCGAACGAGGTCCACATATCAACCATTTTTCTACTAAATGATATGTCTGTATCAGTCAAATTTGAATCTGATATTGTAGTGGAAAAAATTTTTAAATTGAAAAGGTATATTAGTTCATCAAGGTGGCCAGTACCAAGAGTATTGTTTTCCAGATTAGAAAAAAAACTGAGTGAGCCCCGATATCCAAAATTATAAAAATAGTTTGAACTCTTTATTTTCGGTGTACCCATTTCCAACATTCTCAGTTGAGGATAAAAGAAAAAACTATCACTGATAAATTTTACCAGACTTGCAAAGAACTGAAAAAATTTTCGTTTACATCAGGAATGTTCATTCACATGAATTGTCCAAACGTTATACAGTTTTGCATATTTTAGGTAATTGCTAACTTACCGAATTTTTGTCAAGGAAAATTCGGGAATTCTTAAAATAGAAATCATCCACAGCTGCTCTAAATCTTAGTGAGTTTAAAGATTCATCGTAGTAAGAACCGATAAAATCGATGATTAGATCTAGGTTTACTCTATAAAGATCGTTAACTTCATCAATGGAATTTTTACCTGAAATAAAGACAATGCAGTATTTATATATTTTGTCATAATTAATAGAAAAAGTGATAAAACTGATAGAAGGAAACAAAAATTTCAGGATAAGAATGGAGAGAAAGCGAAAGAGAAGACAAAGAATCTATACAAACAAGTTCTGAATTTGTATATAATACATATAATTTATAAAAAGGGTTAAAAACCACCAAACGGTCCTACTGGGAGCAAGTGCCATTTAAAAATGACGAAGTATCACAAAGCGATCCAAGGATGCTAACGTTCTACGTCCATCTCGCAAGTACCTTGGAATATTTTTGGCACGCAGATATGACTTTCAGATTACAAGCCAGTGACAGTTTCCCATCTCCGATGGCATTGATCAAAACGACAATTACTTTAAGCGGCTACTTTGGGAATAGTTATTGCAGCTCATTTTTAATGTCTTGATACCTCTCCTCATTTTCCTTATCCTGGGCAGTCAAGTTGTAGTCGGCCGGAGTCAGGAATTCGATCACGAATATAGTATATTTCTTGAAGTCTTGGAGAACTATGTCAGGCCTTGAGTGTGGATGGACACTGCTTTTCCAAAAATCGTACATTCTTGAAGTCTGGTTACGTGATTGTGCCATGATTCAAGTCCTCGACATCAATGCGGGAACTGAGCTCGTGCACGTGACCCCCCGTCCCATCCTAAGTACCTGTCTGATGGCCTTATGCCCTTAATTTTTATGCCAAGGGTATCTGGCTGGACATTTCAATTTTGATTTTTGAGAATCTCAGCTTAGTCTAAGACATTAGCTGGTTTTCCTAAAACTGTTTCAGATCGATCTCAAATTTTTCTCTCATTCATCTTCTTTCCGGTTATCTTGCGTGCCGGTTGCATCTTTTCATCTGCGCTCTCCCCGGTTGACGTCGCGGACTATTGGTGCGAGTCTTCCGCTTTTTCGCCAATGGTCTACGTCCAGCTCATAAAGTACGAGCTGGTTGTTCGAACAATAAAATTTGGAGCACTCAGAGTGCGCCGCATACAGACATATTGACATACATATAGACAGATACCGACAAAATTTGATCATTTTTTGAGTGTGTGTTTCCATTATGTTTTATAGGATTCGCTGATCTCTTTGTGAATATCGAAGATGCTATTTGAAAAATCGAAAATTAAAATTCTAACCAAAAAGGGGAGATAAAAAACATTTCTTAAAAGTAAATTGTACCTTTTAAAAAGGCCTACAACATCTTGTTTATTCATTTTTTGATAGAACTCACCCAAATTCCTTTAAAAAATGGAAGCCATTGCTTTTTAAAAACACCTACAAAATCACTTTTTTTTAAATAGCGTTTAATTCAGTTTCTTTATATGTGTATCACATTGTGAACTACGTCAAGCGCTAAGCGCGAAATATGCCAGAAGCGCACCCTACGCGTGCTAAAACTTGTTAAGTGCGTAAATTATATACTTGCTTAAACTACAAATTATTACTCACCAAATCCAAGTATAAGTCCTTCATCAGTTACGACACCACTCATAAAAGGCAAATCCATCATTTGATTATTTGCTATCAAATTCTTCGGACTGTCAGTTAAAAATGCATCTTTAGAATCGGGCTCGTCCGTAGGGGTCCAAGTTAATGGGATAAAACTTGTAGCTGGGTTGAATATAGAGCGCGTATTTAATAAAACTTCCACACTTCTTCGTCGCATACATTTTACAAGTTTTTTGGAAGTAATCCATGGACAATAGACCAATGGAGATAAGGCCCTTGTGTATTGAATAAAGTTACTCCTTTTTTGGTATGCGATAGGGAGCAAACTTGAACCACTTTGGATTATATATCTTTGAAATAGACCTGTTAATATATCGTTCAGACAATTAAAACCTTTTATATATTTTTAAAGTTACCAGATATTATGATTTTTTATAATCAATCACAGGATTAGTAAAATTTTTTGCTTCATTTATGTCAAGTCTGACTGATCCCTGTAGTTAATGAACAAAAAATTAGAAACATTTAATTTGTATGATACTTTATTTGACATTTAATAAATAAAAATAAGAAACACGTACCAGTACTTGCTTTGGAAATAGCATGGAGACCCACACTAGCACTGAGGATGTAAATAATGTCATGAATAATAATAATTAACATATATGTGGGCGTGCTCATGAAAGAGTCCTTTAAGGCTTGCTTTAGTTTAAGAGATATTCGTATTTTTGTAATGTAAATAAAAATCAAAATTATTATTTTCTGATTTGAGTAGGGGATGATGCAAAGAAATTTACTGAATCTAATAGCACTATACTCATGTCCCAAGAGAAACCCGAAGTGGGTATATTTCATATTTAAAAAAAAGGTTGAAATTTCCAAAATTGCTCAGCGACTGGTTTTTATTACCTAAGGGGTTCATCTGCAGTTCAAAATTTTGGGAATATATTTTGGTATATGTCTCTATACGTAACTCCGTATGGGCCATAGGGACCTTTTCTTGCGAACGCTCACATATAAATAAATAAGACAATAGTACAATTATGGCAAAAAATCAATCACAAAATTATAAGAAGAGTATTCTCCAATTTTCTACTTGCTAGATACAACGCATTTAATACATCCATCATGTGAGAAAACGTACAATCCCGCAGCAGGCACAAAACACCTCCAAAATAAGGGTTGAAGGTGAAAAAAATGTAAAAAATTTAATAGAAAATTTAAAAAGAAGTATCCTTAATTTTTGTGTTGGTTTAAATATGTTTCATTGTATGTTTCTAATATGTAAAAAACTGTCAACCCTTTAGCAGACTCAGAACATTCTTAAAATAAGGGTTAAACGTGAAAAAATACAAAACAGGTAATCAAAAATTTTAAAAAAGGATCCTCAATATTTTTGTTTTAAATATGTTGCATTATATGCTTCAGATATGTAGACAAATTTTAAAACCTCTAATAGGCGAAGAACACCCCTATAAAAAGGGTTAATATAACAAAAAGCGAAAAAGCGCATTCGAAATTAAAAGAAGGTTCTCGGTTTTTTTGCTGAATACGTTGCATTGAATATGATGAATGTGTACACAAATTTTCAATCACTAGCCCGCCAAAACACCTCTGGTATAAGGGTAAATGATAAAAAAAATGCAAGAAATCAAGAGCAAAATTAAAAAAAAGGTATCCTGAATCCTCGCTTCAACTTATTACATTTTATTCAATGATCTGAATGTGTGAAAACTTTTTTAACCCCCTAATAGCCATTGAACACCCCTGAATTAAGTTTGATATTAATGTAAAAATATTAAGAAAATGGTAGTGTGATAACAAAATAAAGTGACTTTTTATTATTAGTGAAAAGTATTAATTTATTTATTAATGTCTATTTTTTCACATTTGTATGCTAACAACCCTTAATTTAAAGGTGATCAGTGTTTGTTAGGGTTTGAAAATGTTTTTACATATTCAGCTTAATAAATAAAATATATGACACAAAAAAGTCAAGGACGGCTTTTTTTTAATTTTAGTTTTTATTCTAAAATTTTCTTTAAATGTTAACCCTTATAGCAGGGGTGTTTACAAAGTATTGAGCAAAAAAAAACCGGGTACCTTCTTTTGATTTAAGATTAAATTTTTCGCATTTTTTCATTTATTAACCCTTCTTATAGGGGTGTTCTGAGCCTATTAGTGATTTGGAAATTTTTCTACATAACTGAAACATATAATTCAACATATTAAACAAAAAAATTGAGGATCCTTTTTTTTTTAATTACCTCTTTTGTATTTTTCACGTTTATCCCTTATTTTGGGGGTTTGTGCGCTTGCTAAGGGGATCAACATTTTTTTACACATGTAACATATCTAATTCAACGTATTCAGTAAAACAAAAGATCCAGGTTACCTTCTTTTATTTTTTGATTTTTTTTTGATTTTTTAAACATCAATCCTTATTTTAAGGGTGTTCTAAGTCTACTAGGGGGTTGCAAGTTTTTTTAAACCCTTGTGTTGCCACCCAGGACCCTGGGTACTCATCGGCATACGTTTTGTTAAATAACTTTTTTTCTAATAAAGATAGGCGGAATGCTTCTCGAATCAGCATGATTTAACTGACTGTCTATCGAAATTTGCATTGCACATATTTTTAGAAATTTTTTAGCTTGAAATATCTTGAAATTCAAAAAAAGCACGGTGGAGCCACCCGGGTACCTGGGTACCCCAACAGAAAAACCACGATTTTCATGCAGTATATCATAAAAATAAAGTTTGTTATAATAGTATACGAAGTAAATATGGATAATTTTATAAATAATAACTGAATATATACATTTTTCATTGAATTTTCTTGAATTCTTGGACATAATACCGAGCATCTTCGAAAACAAGAATTTTGCGATGTAGCTGCGCACGTTTAATATCTGTTTCAGTACTACCAAGGTCACTGCACATTATTAAATTATTATATTCAAGTAGTAATACCTTCCTAGAATATGAATAATTAAATATTGATTGAATACACATAGTTAATTCAAGGTACAATGGACTTTTAACAACAATTTCGTTGGCGGGGTACCCAGGTACCCGAGTGGCAGATGCTGTGAGTTTTTTTGGGTGGAAACACAAGGGTTAAATATTAGAAACATATAATGGAACATATTTAAACCAGAAAAAATTGAGGATACTTCTTTTGAAATTTACGATTAAATTTTTTGAATTTTTTTCACGTTCAACCTTTATTTTGATAGTGTTTTGCGCTTTCTAGGGGGTTAACAATTTTTTTAAATACTGATAATATTTAAGTTGATCTGCTTACTACAAAAAAATTTAAGACCTTTCGTTTGAAATTTTGTGTTAGTTTTTTCGAATTTTTTCACAATCATCCCTGATTTTGGACAAACTTTTGAGCCATTATACATTTTTTTAGGCTTCACAATTTTTGGGCAAAGAGGTTGCCCGGTTGACGTGGTACGTCAAATATATATATATATTCTTATATTATTCTTATATATCTTCTAGAATCAAACCGAAGAGCCTGTGACGAAGCCACCGAACGCGGCCTCGGGTTGCGGATAGAGGGGCCCTGTGCCAAGGGTTTCTGCTAAATATTGTTACAAAAATAAATAGGCAGTCGCGGACAATTGTCCAGGGGTGGTCCCGAAGGAATTAACCCCCAAGCGTAGGTGTGAAAACCGTGCCGAAAGCTGAATGGCACCTGGGTGAGGTGTCTAGAACGGTGACTCTTGGATACCGGGCGACCTCTCAGAGTACGCAGCCTTATCCTTGCATGCGGGGCTCTACAAGGATGGACGAATCCCTTTCCCTAGCTTTTCGTGGAAACAACAATGACAACACCAAACATAGTTGTAGTAAGTGCCGTTCAAAACAACAGAACGCGCAGGGCTCCCGACAATGGGTCGGCCAACAATGCCGACCAATCTAGAGCTGGGGGAGCCGATGAAAATGGATTCAATGCGATGGATCGGCGGGATCTCGCGACCTTTGGGTGGACGGAGCGACTAAATCACGACTTGCTAGAGTGCTACGATGCGAGTGTATGAGAGCTGCCATAAAGATAGGCTGGGCAAAACAGTACGCGTCCCGCATTCAGTGTGTGATTGACTACATCACATCTGGCAGGAATTTTACCGCCAAGGTTCGAAAGTTCGCGCGCGAACTTCGGACCTGTTATCACACACTTAACAAGTCAAAGCTGCTGACCATCAGGCAGCATATTGTTGAGAGAATACGGATACTATCTGACGCTAAGAGAAGTCTAGAGCGGAGGGAGAGGTGAGTTAGAGAAAATCAACAGTTTCTCTCTGACCCATCTCGACTCTTCCAAGACCCTCCGGTTATTGTCGAACACCCACCCAAACCAGAGGAGGTCGAAGTATTTTGGAGAGAAGTCTACG
>NC_046657.1:79041381-79064992 GCF_010883055.1 Belonocnema kinseyi | reverse complement strand
CAGCACATAGAGTTGCAAATGGAAGAGACCCTCTTCTTAAAATGGTCAGGAATCACGAAGAAGTGGGCAAAGGAGCGTTTCTGTACAAAGCAGCGGAGGAGAGTGCTGAAACACTCGGACTTGACTTTAGTATTAGGGGTGAGGAAAATGCATCAAATCTTATCTATACTCGAGTACTCACTCCTGAAAGCCCGGATTAAGAAAGCACAAGAGAAAAACTTTCGTGAACAGCTCCTCGATAAGAGGATGCACGGTATCTTCCACAGAAATGTAAAGGATCAGTCAATGTCTTGTGAGCTAACGTTTGCTTTCCTGAAATCGCCTGGATTGAAGTCTGGTACGGAGGGTTTCATTTTTGCATGCGAAGACGGTGTCATGTCCACCTTAATATACCGTCGCCACATTTTGAGCCAAGACATTCCCGATGATAGTTGCAGGGCGTGCCATGCACACCCCGAGCATTTGGCTCACATACTATCTAGTTGTCCAACTCACGCGGGAACGACCTACATTCAAAGGCACAATGCGGCACTCAGAGGGCTTTATTACCATCTCTGTCACTCCTACGGCATTAACCTAAATATCACTCCTCTAAATGCTTCTAGAGAAATTGAGTCAATTGTCGAGAATGAGAAGTGACGCATATGCTGGAGCTTTATATTCTCGACAATTGTTTCTGTTGCTCACTCGAGGTCTGACATGGTTCTTCTTGACTTCGAGAAGCGAACCATGTTCGTTATAGAATTTTCGGCACCAGCTGAGAAAAATATCATAATCAAGGAGAATGAAAAGAAAGAGAGGTATCGAGACCTTATAAGGGAGTTGCAACGATTGTACCCGGAATATTCTGTTAAACTGATCGTTCTTATCATCGGAGCTCTTGGAGGTGCCAAGCTTTCACTTGCTGATAGCCTAAAAAGCATCCCTGCGTGTCAACAATATGCTAGAACACTTGCGGGAAAAATGCAGAAGGCGGTTGACCTTGGGTCGCTCCGTGTTTTTAGGGTGCACGAGGCTTTTTCTGGATAGTCGTATTGATTTTTAATTATATATATGTATGTATGTTACTCACCCTCCCGCACTTTCACCAAATAGAGTGACCCGATTTGAATCACCTCCAAAATATTTGATATATTTCTGGACCCATTTTAACGCCAGAACCTGGTCCTTTAATCCAAAATTTCCAGGAGCGGCAGAATCTCCTGTGCTGAAGAATCCGAATATTCCCAATCGATAATTTATAGTAACCAAGATTACGTCCTTATCTAAAAGGTATCTAGCACCAAAAGCATTACTGCCACCCCAAATGAAACCACCGCCATGGATCCATACCATAACTGGTAGCAAAGTATGGTTCGTCTGAAAAATATACGAATACAGGGAATCATTTCATATGATAATGAAGGGGAACCCTGCGGAATACATGCGGTGAAACGCTATTCACAGAAAATCACCGATCCTCCATTCTACACCGAAATCGCTGTTCAGGTGAGTTGCAACAAATTTGAACCACATAGGTTCATTCGGACAATCTAGGGGAACAGCATCATTTAGACAGTGTTTTTTCTCATCCAGAGCAACGTGAAGTGTCGTCTACAAACTGTCAGTCACCTGTCAAGATGATTTTGTCGTGCGTTATTTGGGTGAAATAGATGTTGATAAGCAAGTTATAATAATAATTACCTATCTTTTAAATTCCTCCTATTTACCAGTGACTATTAGTGTCTTTGAATAAAAATTGCACTTGGCGTGATATAGTATCCAAATCTTAGGTTAGTCATAACCTACATGATATTCAAACCACCAAAGCCGGGATGTAAAAACTATAAGTCGTGACCGTCTGCATCTTAATTGATGCCTGTTCGTTCGAAGAAATTTTCTCTAGATTTTCTGTATTCAAAAAAGTGAAGTTATCTGGTGGTTGAAGTGACAATACCTAACTGTATATGTAGACGTTCATGACTTTTTCTACACATACCGGCTTTAGTTTAAATATCGACGGGCATGACTAACCTAACATTTGGAAGTTGCATTAGGAAGTTATCATTTTATTCCAAGTGACTAATACGCACTGTTAAATAAAAGAAAGTTGATAATTAGGCAAATATTATTTCAAATAGTTTCCTTATTAACAATTATTTAGTTTAATATCGCAATGCGAATAGTTGCTTCAACAGGTGTTCAGGTGGCTGACAGCGTGGTTCAGCATTCCACAACTCTCGGCGTTGAGCCAAAATTCAGTCACCAAATGATACTTTCCCCTAGATGCCCAGATGTGCACCTGCGTTCAGAGGAATACATTTGAGACTTGAAAATTGTTTCAAATGCTGATTGGAAGCCTAATGAAATTTAAGCTGCAACAAATTTAACACCAGCGTTTTCCTGTGTTGGACAAAGTGATGAGCGAGTTCTCAATGGATGCGGTAAGTATGAAGAAGAAACAGTGATTGGCAAGTTTAAAATAAATGTTATTTTGGTCATATTGAGATAATGGATGAAATACGTTCAACGCAGCAAGAGTTTTAAGTTAGTGATAGTGATGGTCGTGATAGTGCACCTACAAGTATTCTGAAAAAAGAATGGTGTGAATGTGCGAATGAGAGTCTGAACGAATTTTTGACTGATGATACAGGTCAGGATAGCGCCGTATAGAAAGGTTTGCCAAAAGATTCAATTCAAAACCCAAGAATGGCTGAGGCATATTGATTTATAACCGTCTTAAAAATTAAGTCTGAGATTCTCTGTTTTTCTTTTTATAATTATTAAATTGAATGTAAAATCCCTTACCGATGATGATTCAAAGTCAACAAGTGGCGTGTAAACATTTAAGTACAAACAATCTTCAGCTCCTACAAACGAATTAGTTTCGTTGACTTGAATACACATGCTTCCAAAAGCATCTGCTGCTCGAATTCTTCTCCAATTACGTGCTGCTACAGGATTTGCGAATCTAAATTTAATTTAAAATCCCTTTATTAATAAGAATGACATTTTGTCGGTAGGTTTGTGTACTATATATAATTTGAAAACGAATTGTTTGAAATAGAAGGCCTTGAATCCTTAAAATTTTAGTATGCTAAGTTATAATTTTGAACGTTACAATTTTAATAATTGTTGTCATTTGTAAATTTTTAATTTACAGGTGAAAGTGCTAAATTTGGATGTATAAATAACAATTTAACCATTCTAAGTTTGAAATGACTTAAAATAAAAATAATTTCACTGTCAATTTAAAAAGTTTCATTAATTTAGAGAGTCTTTAATAGATTTCAGTGAATTTCACGGACTTCAACCATTTCAAGAGATTCCAACAATTTCAAGGGATTTTAAGAAATTTCAAAAAATATCAAAGATTTAAAGGAATTTTAAAGAGGCTAATCTGACTTGAAGAATTAGGTAAATGAAATTTCAAGCCACCTCAACGGATTTGAGAGATTTCATCCGATTTTAGGGATTCACCAGTTTGCTGGCATTTATAGACAATTTGAACAACAGATTTTAGGGTTTGATAAACGGATATAAATACATTCCATAGCTTAATGGTATATCTTGAAATATTCGAAAGGATTTTACGAGATTTTATGGTATAGGCTTATTGTATGTAGTAATAACACTTGGTTTTAGGTTAACTAGTAAAAATAATAAATTATTATAATTTTGATTTAATTTTGGTAATAAATAAAGGAATGAATGGTCCTGGCGCGTGAAAAAGAATAAGACTCGGTCTATATCAGAGAATAAATTTATTCAAAAAGACCTGAGCTTAGCATTAGTATAATAAAATTACCAAATCCCAATTTGTATTCTTATTTTTGCTTCATAGAAATATCTGCGCATACTCTAATTCGATTCTGAACCAATTTTTTTCACATGGAATTTTTCTGACACTTTGAATTGGATCCAGCATACGCATTACTATCATGCTTTTTACATCTAAGCGACATTGAAACACGTAAGAAAATTTTAATACATTTAGCTCTGCATTTTACATAACCAATTTAACATTTAAGGGGGTGTCCTGCTTTATTAAAACAAAACAAAAAAAGTTTTTCACGAATTTTTTTGAAAGAAAAAAAACCACTGAGCCCAGTGAACTTTGAGGAATATTTTAATCTATATCATAAATGTCTACAAAAAAATTTGCAACATTAAACAATGAATAACTGCAAAATTATCAGTCAATTCCATGAGCGCCTCGCAACTGTAGTTTCCAATCAGCGCGAAAGATGCAGCTCTTAATTCTTGCCTGAAACAAAAAACAACAAAAACAACATTTTTATTGGCATACATTTTTTTCTGTTTGAACTAGGAAAAAACAGAAAAAATCGTGAAATTATAACTTTTTGGGGATTTTAATTTTGTTTTTTTTTTAAAGAAAAAAAAGTACTTCAAAGTGCTGTAAAGTTATTTAAAACGACTTTTTTAATGACCATTTAAGTTCATTCAGAAGAGAATTTAATACCGAAGAGAAAAATCCTGGGTTCGATTCAATAGGCAGTTTCGTTTTTTTGCCATCACGCCCGTTAATTAAAAAAAATGGTAAGAATAAAAACTGAAAAAAACGCACTTAAACTTTTCAATAGGAGAAAATATCAATTTTAGATTACTTACACAATTCATCTGCAAAGCAGCTATTTCTGGTCTGTATAGCGTCCTTCTGCTTCCTCAAATAACAAGTTCAGGTGCATTTGCTTGAGCCAACGAGCCGTACGAGCTTCCTTGCTGCTAAATGTCGCTGAAGACCCTTCGTTGAACTTACCTGCATACCTTGATATGCCTATCAGTAACTATTAGGGGCCCTGGATAGTTTTTCGCATTAGATCCCGATTATAAAAAGGGAACACTAGCCTCGTACATACAAGAACCTATTTGAAAACATTTTAGCAGTATCCGCTAAACGTCAACTTTTATAAAGTGTCACTTTGCCAATCTGAGTTTAGAGTAAAATCCGTTCAGATCGTAAAAAAAGAATTAGTAATGATCGCATTTAGATATTTTTAAAAGTGTTACATTTACTAATAGAGTTGAGAGTAGACTCCGTTCTGCTCGTAAACCGAGAATTAGTAATTATCGCCTTTAGATATTTTGCAAAGTGTCACTTTGGCAGCAAGAGTTGGTAGTAGACTCCGTTCTGCTCGTAAACAGAGAATTAGTAAGTATCGCTTTCAGATATTTTGTAAAGTGTAATTTCGGCAACCGGAGCTTAGAATAGAATCCGTTCTGTTCGTAAACCGAAAATTAGTCATTATCGCCCTTTTAGACCTTTCGTAAAGTGTCACTTTGGCAACCACAGTTTCGAGTAGACTCCGTTCTGCTTGTAAACAAAGAATTAGTAATTATGCCCTTATATCTTTTCTAAAGTGTCACTTTTACAAACAGAGTTAAAACTAGGCTTTTTTTCTGTTTGTAGACAGACAATTAGCAGTTACAGCCTTTTGCTCTTTTATGAAGTGTCACTTTGATAACCAAAGTGTGGAGTAGACTCTTGTCTGCTCGCAAGCAGATGATTAGTACTTATTGCCTTAGTAATAGCCTTATATTTTTTATAATTAGTGATAGCCTTATATTTTTTGTAAAGTGCCACTTTGACCAACAGAGTTGAGAGTAGACACACTGAAATGTGCACACTGAAAGAGATTTTATAATAATAATTGATATTTCAATATTCATACTTGATATAGTCGATTACGATTTAGGGAAATCCTGTAAATATAAAAATTATTGTTAGCGTAATTTTGAAATTTTACAATTAGAATATGAAAACCTAATATTTTTAGAACAAGAATTGGTATATTCAATAGCAAAGATTGATATTTTATGTATTAAAACGCAGAATAAGAAAAATTGATAAAATTGATAATGACATATTCAAATAATATAAAAGCAATTATAGGAATTAATAGATTGAGGTACAAAAGTTAATATAAATATTCTAGAAATTAATATAGTCAAAGAGAAAGTGAAAGGTAATAAGAGATATTTTTATTTTCTGTGATGGACGCTAACAGAAATTGTAATCTTCTGTTGAGGAAATTGCAAAACACTATATCAAAAAATCCGAATGTGGCCTCACGATGAGAATCGGAGAACTTCGTGTTACCCGCTAAACTGGTCAAGATTCATGTATGGACACGTATTTTCCAGTGTTTTGTTTTAAAGCAAGAGTAGTAATAATTGGCAAAAGTATACATTTTTTTATGATACTCAACTTACAAAATATAAAAGTTATCAGTTGAAAATTTCAAGGATTTTACAACTCAGGGTTTGAGCATCAGATTACAAAGCATTACTAAAGATTCTAGAAGGTTTCAATATATTCTAAGGATTTAAAAATATTTAAAAGGATTTTTTAGCGTTTTACAAAGAATTATGAACGTTTTACGAAGATTTTATGGATTCGAACGGTTGAAAAGAGGTGTGTACATTAGGATGGTCCAAAATCATATATGTGTTGAAATTTTTTTTTGATTAGACGACATGCCCCCCCCCCCCCCATTTCATGTGGTTGTCGGAAAAAAATTCTCTCCAAGTTTTAGCCAAATCGGTTAATATTAAGACGTGCCGCAAAGGCCCTGAAAATCCGATTAGATTAACTTGGGGAAATTTTGGTTTTCGGAACAATGAGATTCAGGTTTCTGGATTTAAACTTAGCTTGCGGAAGATATTAAGAATTCGTTAAGAAGTCTCTAATCATTTCCATTAAATTACTTTAAATTTTGATGCCCCCCCCCCTTGTGCAGTCCCAAAAACACCCCAAAAAATTGAAATTGACATTTTTGCCAAAAATTTACTCATAAATGCTCTGTTTTTCTCTTTTTTGCCATAAATAATTTTTGTTTGTCAAGTGGAATGTTTTAAAGTATTTTTCAAATAATTAACAATGGTTTAAGCAATTTATTTTTGTTTAAATAATTTGTTTTTCTATCACTCATTGAAAGGTAGATTTTTTTATGTATGATTGAACAATTGGACATTTTTAGGATTAATGATCTTTGTTTCAAGCATTTAGTATTTGTTTAAACAGTTAATTATTATTTAATTGTAAATTTTTCTTAAAAATAGGTATAAATCTCTATTAAAAAAAAGTTAGTTAGCTTTTCTGCCTATTATTAAATATCTACGTCATTTAGATACTAGTACGTTATTTTGTAACTGTAATTTCGTGATTGCGAATTCTCCTTTGCTTAAGTTTCTTCGGCTTTAACGAACACATTTTCATCACGTATCTCGTGCTTCGCACTCGATTTTGTCCAAAATGTTAACTTTTCTATATTATGTTTAACACTTCTGTATCAAACTTATAATACATTTATTCAGATTATTGAGCGATAGAAAGTTTTCACATAAAACTAATACCTTCTCATTATGATGAGAATGTAATAATACATCATTTTTGTGCGACAAAAATTTGAATTTTCGATTTTTTAACAAAATTCAAAAAGTTGTTATGATAATCATGTAGGTCTTCAAAAACTAATATTTTTCTTTTGTTGACTTTTTTTCATGTGGTGCGTTGAATGAAATAGAATAGGCATTTTCGTTATTATTATTTTTTTTTTAAGTTTGGAAACGCTATAAGTCTGCTAATTTTGTTGTTATCAAAAAAATTCATCAAGATAAATTGTTCATATTTTTGTGCACTATAAACAGCACTATATGAAAATTTCAAATCTGAAAAAAGTGGTCTTAAAAATTTTGAAAATGCTCCAAATTATTGCATTTTTATTTAAAACAGCTGGCTAACGAAATCGACCTTTATTTTCATATCCTTATAAAGTGTGTCAAAGGGAAATTCAATCAAATAATTACTTCAAATGTATTGTGTTTACAGACTACAACGACGACGACGATAATGGCAAGGCCGACAGACGTCATCGTAATACCGGTTTCTTTGGGAATTAGGGATTCACGAAAAGTGAAAATTTCAAGAAATCCGCGATAGTCAGTTTTCCCATAAAATAATACCTTCTTATTATGATGAGAACGTAATAATTCAGTATTTTTGGTGAGATAAAACGATGAATTTTCGACTTTTTTTAAAATTATAAAACCTGTTATGATGACCTTGTAAGTTTTTCAAAACGTAACTTTTTCCTTTTCTCACCTTTTTTTATATCGTGCGTTGATTGGTTTAGAATTTTCATTTTCATTTTGTATTTTGAAAAAGCCATAACTGTCATAATTTTCTTGTTATAAAAAAATCCATCAAGATAAATTGTTAACATTTTCGTGTACTATAAATAGCCGTATGTGTAATTTTAAAATTTTTGGCCCCTAAATCTGTGTGCCAAAGCCCAATTCGATTCAATTAGTCGGTCCAAAGACATCCAGTATACATACGACGACAGACAGATACCAACTTGAAAACTTTTTGTTCCTTCTGGGGAAATCTCAAAACGTCGATATTTGATGGAATCCGCGAAAGTCATTTTTCGTATGAAACCAATACCTTCTCATTACAGTGTGAATGTAAAAAGCGCGTGCCCTATTAAAGAAATGTGCAAATCAAAATTTTAGATCTTATTTAGGCAAACCATTTTTTTATTACACATTTTACTGTACGGAGTACAGTCTTCCACACATTTAATTTGTTTATTTTTTCGCTACTTGTGTCAAAAAGTGATTCATTATGAATTTGTAGGTTTTCCCAGTGTGCGTAATTTAAGCTTTTTATTTTTTTCGTATCTTGCATAGTTTAAACAAAAAATGGAATTTGTGGATTTTTTATTTTTTTGTTGGTAGTATCAAATTTGGATTTTTCAACTTTTCGACCAAATTAAGAAAGTTATTATCATAATCCTGTAGAGCCTTCAAAAAGCAAAGTTTTCTCCTTTTGACATTTTTTCATATCATGTGTTGTTTGGCTTAAAATGTTCATTTTAGTTTTTTTTTGGATTTTGAAAATGTCCTAACTCTGATGATTTTCTATTGATAGAAAAAAGTCATTGGGATAAATTGTCTAAGTTTTTGAGTGCTATGAACAACCGTATATAGAGTTTTTAAATCTTGAAAAAATGTGGTTTCAAAAATTTTTGGTACGATCAAATTGGGAATTTTCAACTTTTCGACCAAATTAAAAAAATTGTTATTATGATTTTGTAGGGATTTTGAAAATCAACGTTTTTCTTCTCTTGACTTTTTTTTCGTTTCATGAGTTGTTTGGCTTAAAATGTTCATTTTAATTTGTTTTTTTTTGGTTTTTGAAAATGCTCTAACTCTAGTAATTTCTGATTTTTCAAAAAAGTCATGAGGGTAAATTGTTCAACTTTTTGAATACTATAAATAACCGTAAAGAGACTTTTGGAATTTTTAAAAAAGTGGTCTCAAAAATATTCAAAATGTGCCCACTTTTTCACTTTTTATCCAAAATGGCTGGCTAACAAACTCGACCTTTAGTTTAGGACACTAAATGAGTGTGTCAATGGGCAATCTAATAGATTAATTTTTTCGAAAGTTATCATGTTAAAAGGCAGGCAGACAGACAGACCGAACGACATACAGACAGACAGTCAGACATATAGAAATACTGACATACAGACAGACACATTCATAAAAACCTGTTTTTCAGTTTTAGAGGATCTCAAAATGTGGACATTTGACAAAAACTGGGGGGGGGGGGTCAAATTTGACACAAATCTAATACCTTCGCTGATGAGAATGTAAAAAACCTACTTTGAGCTTTCAGAGGACAAACGAGTGTGTCTACGGGGGTGATTTAAAGAAAAAAATTATAAAAGTAATTTCAGAACGACAAAATTGAATGTAATTTTCATAGAATGAAGTCTTACTAAAAAAAATAAACTTTTCATGACCAATGTAAAACATTTTATGAACAAAAAATTAGTTATTTAAAGCATTTGCTTAACGCTTAAATATATAACATTAAGCGATATACTTAATTGAATTGAGACAAACATCAGACTTTGGAATCACAATTTCCAATAAAATGTTACATAATATTTAGTAAATTTATGCAACAATACGATAATGGTTAAGACAAAAAGTTTTGCTGCTTACAATGACAAATTACCACAATAATTGCAGAAAAACAGAAATTTCAAACATTTATTTTCGAAAAAAATTGTTTAAACTAACAAAATTTATTGAAACAAATAAGAATTTATTAAAAAATAAGTTACTAGTATCTAAATGAAGTCGATATTTAATAATGAGCAGCAAAGCTAACGAAAATTTTTTTAAACTAGAGTTTTATACCTCTTTTTAAGAAAAAGTTACAATTAAATAATAATAAATTGTTTAAACGAATACTAAATGCTCGAAACAAATATCATTATTCCTAAAAATAATTAATTGTCCAACCAAACATAAAAAATCTACCTTTCAATAATTAAGTACAAAAAAACTAACTATTTATATTGCTTAAATATAACTGATAAATTAATTATTATTCAATTAATTATTAATCAGTGATGAATTATTACTGATAAATATTCCACTAGAATATATCCACTAGAATAAATATTACACTAGACCCACAAATTATTCAAACAAATTATATTTGTTTAAACAATTACAAATTAATAAACCAATGTTATTAAATATTCCACTAGACTAATAGTAATAATTTTAAGGAGGGGAGGGGCAAATTTTTGAAAAAAATCTAAAAAAATTTCATTTGTTTAAATAATTAATCATTAATTAATTAATGATAATAAATATTCCACTTGACCAATAGTAATAATTTTAGGTAAAAAAAACGAGAATACAGTGCTCAAAAGGTCGATTTCATGAAGAATTGACAGTTTTGGTTTTAAGGGTAGTTTTCAGGTATTCTTGAGATGTCAACTCCATATGTCTGATACATAAAATTCTTCGTTGGATAATTCTCAACAGGCCTACATACTTTCCCGTCACATTTTTTCAAACCATAAAAAATGATTCCAAAAACTCAAAAAACTGATTTTTCCCCATGCATTTTACATAGGAAACTTTAACTCAAAACCGGCACCTGTTAAAATAAAAAAATAAATTAAATAAAAATTAGGGAATTTCTTTTTTCGGATTTCAAATGAAATTGGGGGATCGTTGCCCTCTAAAGAAAAAAAGAATTTTTGAGCCATCCTATTGTACATCTTCATAGCAGAAAGTTGACAGAGAAGTTACAGAAAAAAGAAACAGAAGCTAGCAAATGTTAAATTTCTTATTTTTCTAAAAACATGTGATCGCATTTTCGTTCATAATTCAGTGAAAAATACAGTTTTTTAAAGTTTGTCGATCCTATTTTAAAGGCTGTATTTTGAAGAAAAACGTGTGCCTTTACCAGATTTTAAATAATTTTTTAGCAGATTAGAAGGGTGGGGGGAGGGGCAAATGAAGAAAAACGTTAGTTATTGATACATTGGGTCAGTTATATTGGAATTATGTAGTTTTAAAATTTTAATTCTTTATCTTTCTCATGTAGGATATATTGCCAGTAATATAGACTACAAATTATATTATGCAAGAAGCATCCAAATTTATAAATGAAACAAATGTGGCGCTGTTCGCTGTTTAAAACTTGAATATGACTGCAATAGCAGCATTTTTTTTATCGGACTAGCTGGTTAATATATTCGATAAAATATAGCTAAACCTATGATGTTATCTTCCAAAAATTGCGTGTTTGAATCTTTTGAAAATTTTTTTATCTCACTGGTATCCTAGATACCTTTTGTAAATCCTTTGATATTTTAAGAAATCTTACGAAATTATTTGAAAACTCTTGAGAAATTTTTAAACTTGGTTAGTTCCTTTAAATTAAAAATAAAATTTGAAAAAAAATTTAGTCTTCACTTTAAAATACTTTGAAATAACTTGAAATTTATAACAACCACTAAATCTTCTGAAATCCCCAGTGATTTCAGAAAAATCGAACAAAATCCCGTAAAACATCTTGAAATTTATAATAGCGTTCAAAAGTGACAAAATCTATAGACCCCTCTGAAATTCCTTAAAATTCATATAAAAACCCTTAGAAAACCTCCAAATTTTTTTGAATCCCTTAAAAAATATAGAAATTTTAATCTAAGAAAAAAATATCGGTCATTTCTCGGTTGACTAAAAATCACTAGGATTCAAAAACTCTAATTCTTAAGGCTGACAATTTTCCCATTTTAAGTAATCAAAACTCAAGTTGAACTCTTTTGAATTTTATATTTCTGAGTTTGAGATAAAGAATATTTTGAATTTTGAAATTTTGTATTCAAACGCTTAATAATTTACACGTATAATATGGAAGCTCTCAACACTTTCCAGTTCAACAATTTTAATTTAAATGTCGTTGAACTGCAATTGTTTTAATTATAAATTTGTATAAAATAAGCAGATTCAAGATTTGTGGTTGACACAAAAAACACTTGAAAAGAAATTAAAAAATAATTTGAAAGTTAAATATTCATTCAAAATATTCTACTTATTATTTGAAATGAAAATACATCGTTTTTGCCAAAAATTGTATCATTTGGTTGGGAATTTAATTATTTTGTTCGAAATTGAACGATTTTCAAAGAAAGTCAAGGATTAATCTTTTTTCGTTGAAAATTCATATATATATTTTTTAAATTCGTCTTTTTATAGTTAAGAATTTGGTTCAAATTTCAACAATTACCTTTTTCATTGAGAATTCATCATTTTTGATTAAAAGTTGAACTACTTTAAACAATTTTTTTTTGTATTGTTGATTCATCATTTTGGTTGAAAAATTAACTATTTTGCTAAGTTTTTTGTGTGTTAAAAATTCATTTTTCAAATTGAAAATTTAACCATTCCATTTTTGGTTTCACTTTTATATTTAGTTACATATTCGTCTAGCGCGTTGAATATTTCTTTCAAAAAGTTATTGATTTATTTATTTTGTTGAAGATACCTCTGTTTTGTTTCAAAATTTATCTTTTTTAGTTGAAAATTAAACGTCTACTAAAAAATGTTCTGTCCTTCTAAGAATATTGTCTGTCTTCTAGAAGTGGAAGCCGTAATTAGGTAAATCTAATGAAACACTTAATAAAGAATTAATTAATTTGCAGCGCCAAAGAGATTTACAGTCGAAAATAGGAAAGCTGAAACTTTTCTTCCGCACTGAAATTCAAAACTATCTAAAACATTCTTTGTTTTATAAATAGTACTAGTAGTCTTGCGAGCGCCACGGCGCGCGCCTATTTATCTTTTTATAATAAATAAATAAATAAATAAATAAAGAGCCTATCTTTTCTATGTTATACATATTTAATGAATGTTACAAAATATTAGTATAAAATAATACAAGATATGAAGGGATGAGTTCTGTATCTGAAACTGTAATTAATCTTTTATCATAGGATTTCAACGAATTCTTTATTTTTAGGTAGAAAATGAACCATTTCATTCCAAATGAGCTTTTTTTTATTCAAGATTAATTTACATTTAATATTGATGAATAGCATTTACTACGATTTTGTAGCTCACGTTGATGATAATCATATTCATTAAATAATGAACTTTCCATTTTTACACCACAATTTCGATAAATCAATTTAGTAAAATTTTTGAACGCGCATTGTAATAATCAACAATGACCTTAGATGTTGAAAAACACAAGTAATAAGCTTGTTGCCACTTGGTAAACTCTTCCCTGAAAATCTTGGTTAAGTCTCCATAACATTAGTTCATGCGTTCAATGTTATAAAATTTTTAGTAATAACTGTTTCATTATTCCGATTTATATCAAACCATTACACTGCTTTGTAAGGCAAATTTCTGCCAATTTTCGATTATCGGGCTTAGTTAAGTCTCCCACTTTCTCCTGGACTTACCACATTACAGTTTATGAAAAACATAAATATTTTGTTTAAAATTAAAATAATAATTATTATATTTCAAATTACATTGAAATTAATGAAATATTGTATTCAAAATAACACTTTCAATAAATAACTATTTGAAAAATTATCATGTGGGGTGAAGGTGTCGTAAAAAATTTAGTTGATGGTGGTAGATGGAGGGTCAAGGTGCTGTAACTGTTTTACAGAAAAATAGTCTTTTGACTTAAAAGTTTTAGAAGTGGGACAAATTTTTTTATTTCCTAACTGGAAATTCTTTATTTGTTTAAAATTCGTCTTTCTAGTTGAAAAATTCATAATTGTAGTTAAAAATTAATCTCTTTGGTTAAAAAATTTACTATTTTTTTTAATCCTTTTTTTCGGAAATACATTAATTGTCTGTGTAAAAAAGTAACTTTGCTACTTTTGGTTTAAATTCAAATTTCTTATAGAAAATTAATCTTTATGATTGAAAATTCGTTTCCTTATTTTACAAAACATCTCTTGGCAGCATCTGCATTCGTTGAAATATCAAATATTACATTTTCTATCTAAAATTCATATTTGCAGTTTAAAAAGTCAACTAATTTGTTAAAAATTTATATGCTGGTTCGAAAATTCAACTCTGGTTAAAAATTTAAATATATTGTTGAAAATCTTTTCTTTTTGTTTTAAGTTATCCACCACTGCGTTTTCAATGAGAATTCTTTTTTTAAATACAACTCTTTTTGGTTAAAGATTAATCTTTTTTGTTTGAAAATTTGGCCATTCAGTTTAAAATTTATATTTGTAGGTTGAAAATTTAACTATTTGGTTAAAAGTTAAATTATTCGGTGTCAAATGCAAATTTTTCATTAAAAAGCCAAATTTTTAACAAAGCCGTTTACACTGAAAATGAAAAAGTTTAAATTTCAGTTTTAAAAATTAACGAATTTGCAATCAAATAGTTACTTTTTCATCCAAAAATATAACATTTTAACAAAGCATTTTAACAAAATAACTTTTAAATAAGTAGATACATTTTCAACCAAAAACTAAAAAATATGATTATTCTAAAACAACAACAGCTGAATTGAATAAAAAAATTCATTTCAAAAAAATGTTTTAATTTTTAACCAGAGATACATTTTTAACTAAAATAATGAATCTTCTACAAAAAAATTAATTTGTAAAAGGTCGTTCAACTTTAAAACAACTAGAGAAATGTTCAACAAAAAAGATTAATTCTCAACCAAAGAAAGAAAGAGTTTTCGACTAAAATGATGAATCTTCTACCCAAAAAAGATCCATTTTTACTCATTTAGTTTAACATTTAACCAAGTAGTCGAATGCAAACAAAAAATAAAAATTTTAAACAAAATAATTGAGTCCTCAACAAAGGAGATTTAAAAAAAGATAATTCACAAATACCAAATTTATGCATATATTATCGAGCGCAAAGCATTAGAACGAACAAAGAAAAAAGAAAAATATCTACAAAATTGTTGAGTTTTCCACCCAAAAAGGCAAGTTTTAAAAAGCAGTTGAATTTTAAACTTGAAGCGATACATTTTCATTGTGTTCATGTTCAGTAAAAAAATCAAGTTTCTACCCAAAGAGATGAGTTTTTAACCAAGAAACAATATTAGGCTAGACATAAAAAAATGCATGTAAATTGTTGAACATTTTCAACAAAAAATTTTTAAAACCTGTTCCCTTATAGTTTAAGAATCAAGTAATTGGTTCAAAATTCGTCTTTTTTGTAAAAAATTATTCTTATTGGATAAAAATTAATCTTTTGAACATAGAATTTTTTATGACGATAAAATAGTTTTCATAAAATTTAATCTAAAAACAACAAGATTTCCTTCCTGGTCGATTCAAAAACTTGAATTGCAGAATCTGCCTAATGGTAAATGGATTCGATCTCCTTTGAAATATTTTTTATAAATCTTGTTTTTTGTTGAAAATTAATTTTTTTTAACAGAAAATTAAACTACGACATTTTTGGTGAAAAAGTAATTTTTTAAATTAAAGTTTAATCTTTTTAGTTAAAAATCTAACTAATTGTTCAAAAATTTATGGATTATTTTAAAAAGTCGTCTTTTTTAGTATAAAATTAACCTTCTTGTTTGAAAATTCTTCTTCCTGATTTAGGATTCAACCATTTTTCTGAAAATTCTTTTTTTTCAAAATTAATTTATTGAAGTGAAAATTTAACTTTCTATATTTGGTTAAAAACGTATTGATATTTTTAATTCCAATCTGATATGGTAGAAAATTCAGCTTTTTTTAATTGCACTTCTTTAAGTTGAAAATTATTTTTTTAACTAAAAACTGAACTATTTATTTTTTCGTTGAAAATTGACCTTTTGTACTTAATAATTACACTTTTTTAATTTTTATTTTTTGGAAATAAATTTATTTGTTTTGATTGCAGTATTTAAAATTACAGAATTTTGTTGAAAATTCGTTATTTTTGGTAGCAAAAGAAACTTCTTAATTGAAATTTCATCTTTGTGTCGAGGATTCTATTATTACATGAAAAATTCGTTTTTTAGTGAAAAACTAATTTCTTTAAGAGAAAAGTCGATTATACCATTTTTGATAGAAAAATGATATTTAAAATAAATTGATCTTTTTTTGTTAAAAATATAATTTTTTTAAACCGTCTTTTTAAACAGGGAAATTAATCTTCGCGATTGAAAATTCATCTTCTTCAATGAGGGTTCAATTATTATTTTTTTGAAAATTCCTTCATAGTTAGTCAAAAATTATTTTATGTAAAATAAAATTGGATTATATCATTTTTGGTAGAGAATTGATATTTGAAATTAAAAATTTATCTTTTTTAGTTGAAAACTTAACCCTTTGGTCTGAAAATGCACATATTTCGATGAAAATTTGTTATTGCGGTAGGAAATTAGTCTTCTCGTTTGAAAATTCATCTTTGTGATTAAGAACAAAACTATTAAGTTGCACTTTCCGTTTTTCTTTGTTAAAAATTAAATTCTTTAACTAAAAATTTAACTCTCCCACTTTCGGTAAAAAATTTAAATTTTGAATTACAAATTGATATTTTTGTGTTGAAAAATCAATTATTGGTTTCAAACATCGTCTTTTTTTATATAAAATTAATCTTTTTGGTTAAAAATTCATCTGTTTGTTTGAAACTTCAACTATGTATTAATGTCTTTAAGAAAAATTTTTATTATACCATTGTTGGTTAAAAACTAATCGTCTTTTGTAGAGAATTAATTTTATTGGTAAAAAATTATTCTGTTTTATATTATTTTTAACATAGATGTCCAAATTCGACTTTTTATTGTTTTATATGGGAAAAAACGTCTTGCATAATTGACTATGAAATCATTTTTATCGCTGAGAGATTCTGGTAAATAATGTATAGAACCTGCTTGATTTTAAGTGAATTATATCTTATTCTAAATACTTTTTATAATATTGTTCTTGGATTGAAAATTAATTTAGTTGAAAATAATTTACATCTGTATAAGGTTTCTTACAATTTATAATAATAAATTTCGTACAAACAGATTATCTGAAAAATAACAAAAGAGGAATAAAATAATACAAAATTTAATATAATTACATATACGTCACTGAAAAAATCATTTGTAAACAACTTTTTCTATTGAAAATGGTTGTATTAAATAAAAAATTGACGACAAAACTTTTTCGATTACATTGGCATTGTTTTCTCATCAATTGCACTTCTTTAAAATAAAATAATGTTTTAAGATTGCTGCAAGATTTATCAATAGTTCTTAATAAAATTAAACAAAATTTAAATTTAAAAATAAGGGATTTTCATTTTTTATTAGTTCACAACTATAAGATATTAATCAAAAAATACTGCTTCCAATTGTAAAACTGCGTATTCACAAGATATTGTGTACTTTTCATAGATTTAATAAAATTCTCTGATATAGGCCACCATTGTGTCTACTGTTTGGTGTCAAATTCATCTGTTTTAGTTAAAATTTGAAATAATCTGTAGAAAATTTCATTTTTTTGATTGAATATTAACTTTTATCAACTAAAAACTGCATTATTCTATTTTTGTTTAAAATTTGATATTTTTTATTGAACCTTGATCTTTTTTAGTTAAAAGTGGAATTATTTGTTGGAAAATTTATGTATTTTATTGAAAATTTGTGGTTTCTGTTAGAAATATAAAACTACTTCCTTGAAAATTCATCTTTTTAATTGAGAATTCAACTATTTTGTTGAAAGTTCCTTTAAAGTTAGTCCAAAATTAATTTATGTAAGATAAAATTGGATTATATCATTTTTGGTAGAGAATTGATATTTGAAGTTAAAGACTGACCTTTTGTAGTTGAAAATTTATCCCTTTGGTTTGAAAATGCATATATTTAGATGAAAATTCGTTATTTCGGTAGGAAATTCGTTATTTCGGTAGGAAATTAGTCTTCGCGTTTGAAAATTCATCTTTTTGATTGAGAGCAAAACTATTAAGCTACACATTCCGTTTTTTTTTTTTGGTAAAAATTAAATTCTCTAACTGAAAATTTAACTATCCCGCTTTTGGTGGAACGCTGAAATTTGGAATTAAAAATGAATATTTTTGGGTTAATTATTCAACTATTTGTTTCAAAAATCGTATTTTTTATATAAAATTAATCTTCTTGGTTGAAAATACATCTGTTTACTTGAAAGTTCAGTTATGTATGTATCATCAAATGCATCTATTTTAGTAAAATTTCAATTAATTTGTTGAAATTTAATTGTTTGTTGTTAAATATTAATTCTTTTAACTTAAAAGGAATGATCCTAATTCTGGTTTTATATATTTATATTTTTAATTAAAAATTTATCTTTTTTAGTTGAAAACTCCACTATTTGTTTGAAAACTGATCTTTTTGATTAGGGTTCAACTATTTGCTTAAAAATTGATTAAAAATTCAACTGCACAATTTCAGGATAAAAATTAATTTTTTTAATTAAAAATTAATTTTTTCATTTGAAAATTCGTTTTTCTGGTAGAAAATTATTTTTTTCGTTAAAATCTTATTTTGCTTATTTAGGATTGAACTATTTTCATGATTTTTTTTTATTAAAAATTAATGTCTAAGGAAAATTTTAATTATTTCATTGTTGGTTGAAAACTAATCGTTTTTTTTAGAGAATAATTGTTATGGGTATAAAATCAATCTGTTTTTTTATTATTCTTAGCTTAGATGCCCAAATTCGATTATTTTGTCTTAGATTGTAAAAAAATGTCTTGCATAATTTACTATAAAACAATTTTAATCGCTGAGAGATTCTGCTAAATAATGTGTAGAACCTGCCTGATTTTAAGTGAATTCTATTTTATTTTAAATACTTTTGATAATATTGTTCTTGCATTGAACATTAATTAAGTTGAAAATTCTATTATTTGTTTGAAACAATTTTTTAAAATAGAAAATTAATCTTTGTGTTTGAAATATCACCTTTTTTGTTAAAACTTTTACTATTTGGTGTCAAGTTCATCTCTTTTGATTAAAATTTGAAATAATCTGTAAAAAATTTCATTTTTTGATCGAATATTAACTTTTATAAACTAAAAATTGAATTATTCTATTTTTGTTTAAAATTTGACATTTGTTTGTTGAAACTTCATATTTTTATTTAAAAATTATTTTATGGGTGAAAAATAAATCTGTATTTTATTATTCTTAACATAGATGCCCAAATTCGACTTTTTTGTCTCAGATCGGAAAAAAAACGTCTTGCGTAATTTACTATAAAAGAATTTTAATCGCTGAGAGATTCTGCTAAATAATGTGTAGAACCTGCCTGGTTAAAAGTAAATTCTATTTAATTTTTAATTCTTTCTATAATATTGTTCTTGCATTGAAAATTAATTTAGTTGATAATTTTATTATTTGTTTTTAGAAAATTTTGTTGAATTAAAAATTAATCGTTGTGATTTAAGATTCATCTTTTTTGTCAAAACTTTTACTATTTGGTGTCGAGTTCATCTGTTTTAATTAAAATTTTTAATAACCTGTAGAAAATTTCATTTTTTAAATTGAATATTAACTTTTATAAACTAAAAATTGAATTATTATATTTTTGTTTATAATTTGATATTTTTAATTGAAACTTCATCTTTTTTGTTAAAAATTATTTTATGGTTAAAGAATTAATCTGTTTTTTATTATTCTTAACATAGATGTCCAAATTCCATTTCTTTGTCTCATATCAGAAAAAACGTCTTGCATAATTTACTGTAAAAAAATGTTACTCGCTGAAAGATTCTGCTATCTAATGTGTAGAACCTGCCTGAATTTAAGTGAATTCTATCTTATTTTGAATACTTTATATATTATTGTACTTGGGTTGAAAATTAATTTAGTTGAAACTTTTATTATTTGTTAAAAAGATTTTTTTAAATAGAAAGTTAATCTTTGTAATTGAAGTTTCATCTTTTTTGTTAAAACTTTTACTATTTGCTGTCAAATTCTACTTTTGTTTAAAACTTGATATTTTTATTGAAACTTGATTTTTTGTAGTTGAGAATGGAATTATTTGTTTGAAAATTCCCGTATTTTTTTGAAAATTTGTGTTTTTTGTTAGAAATATAAATATGAAGACTCGATACATCCATAAACCTGAACATAATTCATTCAATCCCACATTTCTTAAACCATATATTATTTAAAAGCAGATAAAACATTGGAAGCCTATACATTTTATACAGCTGTTTTGTTGTGAAGGTCAAGTGCAAGGAGTTTAATAGTAATTTTCCGATATTGAGTAAAGTTAGTGTAACATTGGTGTATTTTAGTTATAAGTTAATTTTTTAGTTATTATTTGCATTCAATATAAACATTAAGTATTATTCCTGTGATGCATGGAATTTGTTATAAAATTTCATTGCTGATAAAAAATGTGGTAGCAACTTATTGAGATTTTGAGGTTAATATTACATTTTGAAATTCAAGAGCGAACTGCTCGCAGTAAACAAATTTATCAAAAAGACGTAAGATGAAAACATAAAAAGCTTTTGTTTATTTTAATCCTGATTAAAATAGTTTCTGTTTTTTCACCAAACATTTTATAAATTTGAATGAAATCTTTGTGTAATTTGTAAGAAAAATTTCAGTAAAAGCTTATCTTTCTCAAAGTTTTTGTAATACATTTTCGTAACCTTTCATAGCAAAAAATAATATTTGATACATTTTTGTAGATATGTACGGAAGATTGACATTAAAGTGGCCAAAATTATCTAATTCTGCGACCAGCAGTTCGCTTTTGTATTCTAAAATTAATTCCTAACATTAAAATTTCAAAAGTTGTTATCGCATTTTCCGCCAGCAATGGACTTTAATAACAAATTCCATGCTTCATAGAAATATTACTTAATGTCAATGTTTATATTAATAACAAATAATACATTAAACATTAACTTATAATTAAAAATATACTAACCCTACCGATAGAAATCTCAGAGTATATGCTAAAGAATCACAAGGCTCTGAGAAGCTCGGAGAATTTCTCCGCAGGCTCTCAGGTAGATATATTTAATGGTCCAGATAGCTCGTTCAAATGCTTTGAAGGCTTTAAAATGTTCTTTCCGAACTTGAAATAAAAATACGATGATAAATAACAAGCAGAGAGGCTTAAATTGAAATAAGAATTCGATCATAAATAACAAGCAGACGCCCTATATTGCGATTGCAGTGGTACGGGTGATGGAAAGATGGTGGTAAATGAGAAGCGTTGATTAGTATTATCGACCTCGAAATTTGATTCGATTATTATTCCCAACAGTGATCCAAAAATACTTGCGCATGCTTGAACTGTGCGGCGCTCATTGGCTCTAGTTCGCGTAAGTATTTAAAAATCAAGTACAGACGCGCACAGTAGCCCAATGAACGTCACTCAAATCCAAGCAAGCGCAGATCAAGCCAGCTCTGTTGGGATCATTTAACTTCAAGAAAACGCGTGTAACGTTCCATTACTGTCTAACTCACGGTGAATCACGAGTCTCCCTTTCGCACGCGTGTAGCTATCAAAGAACGAGCAATCGTGACAATTTTTTCAATATTTTCTAACTCTGTCTAACCCATTCACAACTCGTGTCTCACGCATATAGCAATGAAAATCTAGTAGTGTGACAATCGAAATCGACAATATCGTTTAGAGATTTCATATTAAGGATAATGTGGGTCATGACCAACGTACTACTTTCTTTAAAAAAGTTTTATAACCATCACTCGAAAGTTATGAATAAAGTTTTGTAAAAATTAAATTTGGATATACATTTCGGAAATACAAAAGAAACTAGCTAATTTTCTGAATTAAACAGTCACCTTTTCCGTTGACATTTTAAATATTGTTGAATATTTTTGAGACCACTTTTTTCAAGATTAAAAAATTTTTTGTACGGGTGTCCATATTATTCAACAAAACAAACAATTCACCCGAATTACTTTTTTCATAAAACCAAAAATTACTATAGATATATCATTTACAAAATTCAAAAAAACACACGAAAATGAACATTTTAAGTCAAATAAAGTACGATATGAAAAAAGTCAGGAAAAGAGGAATATTCATTTTTGAATGCTCTACAAGATTAACATATCAGCTTGTTGAGTTTTCTTGAAAAATCAAAAATTCAAATTTCGACAGAATTAAAATTAATGGAAAATCGAAAAATCACATTTTTCCGTCAAACTTTGCAGAATACGGTAAAAGATGTGTAGATAAAAAATGTGCATTTCAAAAAGATCTACAAATTTGTTATCAATTGCGTTTTGACAGGATGCGTGGTTTTTGTTTGAATCGTGTAAAATATCCTTGAGAGTAAACAAAAAGTCTCCCGCTGCGTCGGCATATGCTCATCACAACTTTTGTCTTTTAAATTCTTTTTTGTCTCATGTGTGGGTATTTAACAAATTTAATTTTTTTAATTTTCATTGCTTTTTTCTTACGATTAAAACCAAAAACAGAACTATCAAAAAATTGTTCATGACAAATTAATTAATTTTTACATTCTCATCAGAGAAGATGTTAGATTCGTGTAAAATTTGACCCACCCAGTTTTTGTCAAACGTCCACAGTTTGAGACCCACTGAATCCGAAAAACAGGTTTTTACGAACGTGTCTGGCTGCATGTTTGTCTGCATTATGTATGTATTTATGCATGTAGGCATGTATGCGTGTGCGTCTCTCTGGCTATGTGCACGACTTTTTTTTTTGAAAAAATTAATCGAAGTTTCGTTGAACTGTGTTTTTAGTTAGTTTTTCGACCCTAGACGCTTGGAGAGACACTATTTGAAAATTATTAGGAGATAATGCACTCGGGCACCACAACTGCATTGTAGAACACGATGCGGCAGAAAATTCAATTGACGAAGTCTGTGTCATTGAGGTTAGAGATTTAATTTAGAAGTTAAAAAACAGTCAATCTGCTGTGTAGACCGCATGTGTAACTTTTAAATCGTAAAAATAAAATTGGAAATGAGAAAATTCAGTTTTTGAAAAAACGGCAGAAGTTGAAATAAAATGTTTAACCACAAAAGTTTTTTTCAAATAATATGCATTTCTTTTAAATGAGACAATGAAACTACGTATGTTTTATTGCCAATGCATGTTATGAATTGTAATAATATATATTTATGAAAATGATATACAATTTGCGGGACAAACTCGAGTGCGATGCACGAGATACCTGATGGGAATGTGTTCGTTAAAGCCGAAGGAGCTTTAATAAAAGAGAATTCACTATCACCAAATTACTATTGTCGATGCTTTGACTTCTTGATTTAAGTTTTGATTTAAGTAAAAATATTTTTTGGTTGAAA
>NC_046657.1:79038148-79041281 GCF_010883055.1 Belonocnema kinseyi | reverse complement strand
GCTTAAAATTTATATTCTTAACTGAAAGTTGATCTTTTTTATTTGAAACTCAACTATTCGGTTGAAAATTCATGTATTTTGTTGAGAATTCAACTATTTTGCTGAGAATTCTTCTTCCTGGGTTGGGGTCAACTCTTTTTTATTACGAATATAAAATAGATCTTGGTTACAAAATCAACAAGAACATTCGTCTTTTTTGTTTCAAAATTGATCTCGCAGATACCACTTTATTGGAGAATAATGCAACTGTTCGGTCGAAAATTCATCTTTGTTGTTGAAAATGAAACTATTCATTTAAGAAGTTAACTGATTGAACAAAAATTCAACTGTTTTGTGAAAATTATATGTATTTTGTTGAGAATTCGTCTTTTTATGCAGAAAATTAATCTTTTTCATAAAAATTAACCTTTTTTGGCTTTGATTCAACTACTTTAATAAAAATTCATCTTGTTATGTTTAATTAACTTAAAGAAAATTCCCCTTTTTTCGTTCAGAAATAATGTTTTCAACTGAAAGTTTAATATTAAATTTTTGGCTGAAAGCTTCTCTTTTTTTAGTTGAAAATTCAACTATTTGGTTCAAAAATTGCTATGTTGGTAAAGGATTGAAATATTTGATTAAAATTTAAATTATTAATTAAAAAAATTTACAATTTGTTAGAAAATTAAGTTTTTTCTTGAAAATTCATAGTGTCGGGTGAAAAATTCGTATTTTTAAATAGAAAATTCGTTTTTTTTATTAACGTTTTACCTTAAAAATATAAGTATTCCATTTTTATTTGCAAGCTTATCCTTTTTAGTTAAAAATTAAATTATTTGGTTGAAAATTCAACTAATTCGCGTCGGGTGGAAATTCAACTGTTTTGTGGAACATTCATGTATTTTTCTAAAAATTCGTTTTTTAGGGCAAAAATTTAATCTTCTTTTTTGAAAATTCATCTTTTTGGTTGTGGATTGAATTATTCTTATAAAAATTCGTTTTTCCGTTCATTGTAACTCGTAGAAAATTTTTTGTCTTTTTTGGAAACTAATTTTTTACATTGAAAATGTAAATATTTCATGTTTGGTTAAAAGCATATCTTTTTTATTTGTAACAAATCGTAGTTTTTCGAAATTCGCTAATGAAATAAATAACTCGCAATGATTATACAGAAAGTTAGTTATGAATTTAACTTTACGCGCGCCAAAGAAATCTGGTGACTGAAAAACGCACCCTGCCAACGACAATTGGAAAAAAAGTCAAAGAATTTTATTTGTTAGGGAAACGTCCGGTATTTAAAATAAAATTTTTGAAAAGGTCTTCAAATATTAATGGCCAGGAAAAACGAAAAATTGGTGAGGACAAATTTAGAGAATTTTTAAAATGAAGATTCGAGGTAACCCTGATTTAATATTCTGGTGAGTAATTTAATTACCTTGTATTTATAATTATATTTTTTTGCGTTTCCTTCTTCCTAAATATTATTTTATTATTTGTTTGAAAATTTAACAATTTTTCTGAAACTCCATCCTTTTTGTGCTGAAAATTCCACCATTTTCGTAGAAAATTCACATTTTTCTTTAAATTCATACCGTGGCCATCTGAAATTTTTTTGGGATAAAAATTCAAATATTTTTTTTTGAAAGTTTGTCTTTTTATTCTAAACATCCATCTATTTTAGTAGAAACTGCATCTTCCTTGGATAAAAATGCAAGCTTTTGCTTAAAAATATAACAATTTTGTTGAAAAGTCATCTTTTTTTATTGAAAATTGAAGTATTTCGTAGAAATTTAACTTTTTGCTTAAAATCTATGTTTTTATGTTGAAAAGTCAAACTAAAAATTGTTTTTGATGAAAATTAAAATTTTTGTTAAATGTGTCTTTATTTTAAAAATTCATTTGTTTTAGTAGAAAGTTCATATTACTTGGACAAAAATGCACCCGATTGATTAAAGATTGATCTTATTTGCTTGAGAATTCAATTTTTTGGTTGAAAATTTGGGTTGCCCCATTTTTTTGTCGAAGATTTCTATTTTCAGTTGAAAGTACATCTATTTGGTTGAAAGTTTAACTATTTTGTTGGGAGGTGATATTTTTAATTAAAATTAACTGGGTGGGTAAAAGTTGAAATGCTCCTTCAAACATTGTTTTTAAATGAAAGATAGTACAAGTTTCAACAAAAGAAACCAATTAATGACAACAAACACATTTTTTACAGAAGTGTTCAACATTCAACTAAGTGGTTGAAGTTTCAACCAAACATATACATTTTAATCAAGGATATTATAACAATTTTCTGCAAAAAAACAGAGTTTTTTGCGATATGAATTGCGTACCAAAAATGTGACAGTAAAATTTTCAACTAGAAGGATAAACTTCTAATTAAAGTTATTTGGATTTTTATATTGGCTTATATTAATTCAGCTCATATTTAAGTAAAAAAAAAACAAGAAATATAGAAATTAAAAACATGAGAAATCGGTAAGTTAAAAAAAGAACAAGATTGATTAACATATTTAACTTTGATCAAAACCATTAGAATCCAATATGTTGAAACTTTAAAATAGGCTAAATACACAAATTGATTTTTTTCTACGCATATAAGACGATTAAAACGCACATTCACATTCCTTGTTTTTTTATATACTAATACTAAAAGCGTAAGCAATTTACACTTGGAAAATAACAAAATTCTTAATAACAACACTATATACAAATTTTAAAACGAGTTGAATAAACTAATAAATTATTATATCTGAGAGATATAAACAAAATAAATCATGTCTATTTCTGTTTATTTTCTGGATGGACCGAAATGGATTTAACTCATTATGATTAACCGCCTTAGAGATATTTTTTCAGAACTAAAGAGCATTAGATCCCTAACAGGTGTGAGGAACGATATATTATGATTTTCTTAAAGTTTTTAGTTGATTATTTTATGATCAAATGTAGAAAAGTGAATTTTTTCAACAAATATTTTCTTTCTCAGCTTTATCTCTAAGATATATTCGAAATTAACTCGAATTAAAATTTGAGCATACAATTAAGGCCAAGAATTTATTGCTCATACAATTTTATTATTATAAACAAATTTGTAGGAAATGCGTTATTTTTATACTCCTTGCACGCAAAAATTCCCGTGTTATCAAAT
>NC_046657.1:79032376-79038048 GCF_010883055.1 Belonocnema kinseyi | reverse complement strand
TAGCTGCTCAAGCCTACTAACCTGCAGAAATTTCTAACATCCAACAATTTATATTTGTTATAAATTATTTTAGGATAACGAATATAACATTTTCGTCCTCTTTTTATTTGGGCACATTTGTTTTACATTTTATATATATATTAAAATAGCTTACTAGTTTTACCTATCAGCAGAATATTGTTAATAATTACCATTTATATTTTTTATATATAAACGGTAAGAGAGAATTTTTCTTCCGGGAACATTTGCAGATTTTCTATTTCCTGATTAAATATTGATTGTTCTTGTTGAAAATATATTTTTTTATTAAAAAATAATTTTTCCTACTAAATATTAAAATATTTGGTTGAAAATTCATGTATATTGTTAAAAATTATTTATTCTTGGTAGTAAATTAATTTTTTTGTTTTAAAATTTATTTTATTTGCTTGAAAACTTATTCCTCTAACTGAAAATCACCCTATTCTATTTTTGTTGAAAATTGATCTTTACAGATAAAAATTCATCTATTTTTTGAAAATTTGTCTTTTTTGGTAGAAAATTAACCTTTTTGGAGGAAAATTCAACTATCAGGTTGACTATTCCATTAAAAATAAAAATATTTTATTAAAACTTCATGTATTTTGTTGTTATTTATTCTATTTATTTCCTTGGTTTGAAATTAGATTTTTTAATTAAAAATTAATCTTATTAACTAAAAATTTAACCATTCCATCTTTTGTCGAAATTTTTATATACATTTAATCTTTTTGGTTGTAAATTAATTAATTCGGTTGAAAATTAAACCATTTTTTTAAAAATGTATTTTCTTTGATTGCAAACATATTTTTCTAACTTAAAAATAATTTTCATTCTATTTATTTGACAGTTTACCATTTTTAATTGGAAATAATCTATTTTGTTAAAATATTATCCTTTTTTGGTAGAAAATTCATCTTCTGAGTTGAAAATTTGAATGTTTGAAATTTTGTTTATTGAACATGCTTGAGAATGGTATGAAATATGGTATTATGGAGAATGGTATTTGATTGAAAACTGATATTTTTTTTATCGAAAATTTAACTGCGTCGGTGCGAGTTAAACTAATACCTCAAATTGTTTTTAAAATAAAGCTTTATCTCTTTGATTAGGAATTTAATTATTTTGTTAAAAATTAATTTTTTGCTCGAAATTCACACTGTTTTGTTGGAAATTCAATTTCTGTACAGAAAATTCGTTTTTTGCCTTGAAGGTTCAGCACTTCAGGTGATAATATTTTCTTTCATGTTTGAACAAATTTTATTAATTGAAAACTCGTCTTCTTTATTTTAAAATTCATTTTTTTTAAATTAAATTTCATCTCTTTTAGTTTAAATATCATTTATACTGTTTTGTTGAGATTTTCATTACTTCTTTGAAAATTCTAGTATCTCGTTAAAAAGTCATCTTTTATGGTAGAAACGTCTTTTTTAAAATAAATAAATAAATTAAAAATTTTTATTTGTATTTTTCTAGTAGAAAATTAATTTTTTTCTGAAATTTTTTTTTCAAACTAAAAATGTAATTATTCCATTTTTTGAAAACTTATCTTTTTCAGTTGAAAATTCGACTATTTTGTTGAGTTATCTTTTTTATTAAAAAATTTTTGTTAAAAATTCGTCTTTTTGGATTAAAAATTCACCCTCTATGGTGAAGATTACATGAAAAATAGCGAAGTCAATACATTTTCACATAAAACTAATAATAGCTTTTCATTTAGAATGAGAACTAAAAAGCCATTATTGTGGACAGTTTTAAATTCAGTTTATTTTTTATTTCTACCCACATTTATTTTAAAATTAAACAACATTTTTTACATTATTTAATTTGTTAAAATAATTCAAATTTCATAGATAATTTAGCCATGATTTTACAAAAATATTCTATTTGAATATAAAAATATTTATTTACCTCAGATTTCCGATTGGTGGTTTTCCATAAGGTATTCCAAGGAATACCGAATATTTTCTCCCGCTTCTCGATTCTTGAATTGAGCCATTCAATATACCTTGGGAAGTTTCTAATAAAGGTTCTGCATTTACTAAAAAAATGCTACACAAAAGCTGCACAAACATTGCATGAAGCAGACTGTTAGTTATCCCTGGCTTCATTTTTAATTCTGACACGATAAGGTCGATGCAACTTAGAGTTGCTAACTAACATTCAACTTTTTAGGTTTTAGTTTTTATGCATAAATGAGCAATCTCTTATGTCAGCCACACAAACGCGCGCACACACCCACCCACAAAGTATTTAAAATTCGTCGTTAGGAAAGTTTTCACAATTTCGAACCTATGTTCATAGAAATTAATGGCCCCAAGGCTGTAGCCAAGGGCCTGGGGGATTATTATGTATTTAAAACTCATTTTAGATCATCTATTATATAATAATTTCAAAGGCATTAACTGTCCGTATGACTGTTGACAATAATAAAACTGAATTTGTTATATCAAATGAATGCGCTGTATCCGAAATATCTCGTCCATACTCTGCTTTCAATATTTTTATTATAATATTGTTATGTTATTTATTTATTTTTTCTCATTATATATTTTCATTTAATAACATTTATTTTATACAGAAAAATTGTTTGACTAATTTTTCATTTTCCTTGATCTCTAATATTTAGATATTATCCTTTTAACCCTGTAATATTTTTAACATACAATCTCTTATAAACGGGATAAAATAGTTTTTCAGATGCAAATTTTAAAATTTATTAATTTATTTTAAACCAAAAAAATGTTTTTGTTCCTACAAAAGATGACTTTCCAACAATATACTAGAATTTTCAACAATATAATTAAATTTTGACCATAATAGTTGAATTTTCAACCTAAAAAAATTCCCAACAATAAAGTCTTATAGTTTATATATCAATAAAAAAATATGAAATTTATACAAAAAAAAAAAGAATTTTAAAACAAAAATGATGAGCAACAAAGTAATTTTCCACAAAACTAATGAATTTTCAGTCAATGAATATAAAATTTTAAACCAAGAAAATTATGTTTCGAACAAAATAGGAGAATTTTCAACTAAAAAAAATCAATCATCAAAGAATGAATAAGTTGCATTTTTAGTTAATAAATTAAATAAAAAAGGCTATTCGACTAAACAGTTAAATATTCATTTCAATAAACAGTTAATAATAAGGATTTAACAAGGTGGTTTAACTTTCAGCCAAGTAGTTGAATTTTTAATTAAAAAACATTATTTTTTAACAAAATACTTAAAATTTCAACCAAAGAGATTTTGAACTTAAAATATAAATCTTAATAAATAATTTCTCAACAATGGTATTCAAATAAATCTTTGAAGCAAAATATTGTATACTCAAGAAAAGAAGAACTATTTTTAACCCAAAAATTGTATTTCCATACAACAAAGAAATTTCTACTAAAACAGATGAACTTTTAAATCAAAAAGAAAAATTTTCAAAAGAATTTAATTTTCTTTAAAAACGGTTTCAGGTGACTTTTCATGACAAAAATATGAATTTCTAACCAAAAATAAGTTTCTACAAAAATTTAATTTTAAATCCAAAAAGGCAAATTTTTTTCAACCAAAATTGATGCGTTTTTAACAAAACAGTTGAATTCTCTACGCAACAGTTACATTTTTAGCCAAGAAAGATGAAATTTGTACTAAAATAGGTGAATTTTTAATAAAAAACGACAATTAAAAAAAAGTTTAACCTTTATCCACAAAAGATTTCAGTTCATTTTTCGTCACCGAAATATAAATTTTCAACATACAGTAAATTTTCTATGAAATAGATAAATTTTTAACAAAACAGCAGAATTTTAAACCAAAAAGTAGGACTTTTCATCAAAGTTGTTGAATTTACAACCAAGTATTTGCATTTTTATATAAGAAATATGTCATCTCTGCTAAAGCAGATTTCTGAACATATTCGTCATTTCTAATTGCTTTTATTCATTTGAAAATTTATTTAAAATGTTAAGAAATATACGTGTTCACATTTATTAATTTGTGAGATTATAAGATAATAATGTTTAAAAATCGTTTCAAAGTTTAGCAATAGATTAAGAAGTCTAAGAATTATGAGAAAGTAATGGAAATTGTTGAAAAAAGAGGAAAAAAAATGTTTCTATATCTTCTTCTTGTCAAAATTTGGATACTTGCTAAAAAGTATTTAAAAAGTACGATTTTCTAATTTTTTCCGGTAAGAAGTCGCATTGAAGCAAAAATAAAGTGTTTAAACAATAAGAAATTAATTTAAAAAATGTACTCTTTAAGTTCTTGAAATAGACCATAGTATTAATAAACTAATGAACAAATTCATAAAATCTTGTAATTTACTTGATCCTATGGATCTTTGATAAAAAGTAAGAAGAATGTATTGATTAACGGCAATTCCGAAAAATACTTCCTGTACTTACATGGGGTAGTTTTTGGGGCATCATAGAAGCGGTTCAAGGGGGTTGAAAAAATAAATGCATTCCTATTCCTTCAAGAGTAATTATAAAATTATAAAAGTATAGCCTATACTTCATTATACATTTTCATGTTTTGGACTAGTTTAAAAGAATGTGTTTTTTTCCTCACTTTGTTTTTATGGAAAAATTAAGGGGGTGGCGGCCCGTATTAATATTAAAGAAAACACGGATTCACCATTTTTGGGAAACTAACAAGATGGGGACGGGTCTTTGCCAAAGAAATTTGAAACTTTTTTTTGGGCATAATATACATATATGGATCAATAAAGAAATTCTGTTTAATTCCAGCCAAAATTCTGGGTGACCATGCCATCGGTTTGGCATTGACTGAGTCCTTCAATCCCTCTCCCTGTCTGTTTCTCCTTCGCTTCTCCCGCTGACTGACTCTTCAATCCCACTCCCTCTCTATCTGTCCTTCGCTTCTCCCACTCACTGGCTCCTTCGATCCCTTTCCCTCTCTCCTTCACTTCTCCTAATGACTGACTCTTTCAATCGCGCTTCCTCTCTATGCCTTCTTCGCTTCTACCACTTGTCTCCCCCTAGATACACTTTGTCTCTCATTCCCTCTCGCTCGCTCTCTTTGTCTCCATCCTTCGCTCTGACACTTACACTGAAACTCCGGCTGATTGATTTGCGATTTTGTGTGTGATTACTGAAGTGATATGTAATTATTAAGTGTATTTAAACAATTTTTAATGTTGCAAGAGTTAAAAGAAAAACCACCCCATTTATCATCATATAAAGTAACCACTTCTGCCGGGCGTTCCTAGACGGCTCACGTGTTTTTTCCTAATTTTTGAAAAAACGACACAGGAGAGGAAAAATAAAAATTGGAGAACAAAAGTTGTTCAACCAAAAAAGATCTACAAATCATAACACATTAAAACGATAAAATGAATCAGAAAAGGGAATTGGAAAATGAAAGAGATGAAGAGACAATGATTAATTAGGGAAGAATATACATTTAAAATATATTAGATAACTTAAAATAAAATAGTTATAGAGAATAGACTTTTACAAAAAATGCCACAACCACCATGACGTAGTAAGTATCAGAAACATTAAACATTAATCAGCATAAAACTTATTCTAAAAAATCCTAAATAGTGAAAATAATCATGATAAATAAAATTTGTACTTTATTTTACAATATCTGAATAAGCAATCCCAGTCAGAGGTACATAAATAAAT
>NC_046657.1:79030456-79032276 GCF_010883055.1 Belonocnema kinseyi | reverse complement strand
AGAGAGATTGGTCAGCAACCTGGGTCGGAGCAGTGTTGCGGAACGAACGTGTTATTTACTTAAATAGCACGAGAATTCTGGATCAATCTGAAAAATCTCTATTCATTTCACACACTACTCCTTTCCCCTACTGAGTGAGTCACGCCTACCCCGAAAGGAAAATGGCTTAATGGTGTAATAATAATAAAAATAATAATAAAGTATAACTTATTTATTGAGAAATAAGTTGTACATTGTGTAGAACAAATTGTTGTTTGATAAGTTATCGGATTTAAAATAAAATGAAAAATACAAAATAATATGAAAAAACTAATAACATTTATGTCACTCATTTCAAATATTCCTATAGTACTTTAGAATGTATTTTTTTTAAATTTTTACTTTTCAGCAATTTTATATTTTCCGAAATTTTTGGTTTCAAATATTTTCTTCTTCCGGAATTTGAAAGCCTCGGAATTTTGCAGTCGTCCCCAAGAGAATACGGAACAAACGGTTTCATGTTGAATATTTTTATTAATGGAATAAATGAATAAATAAATATGAAATTAAAAATAAAATAAAAAATATTTTTAGGAAATTGTATAATTCGGAAAATTTCTTGTGTTTCCAATTTTATTTACGGAATTAATAAATTTGGAATATTTTCTTTTTCAGGAGTTTTTGAAATTCAATAATTAGTTACTAATTTTATGCAATGACTGAAAAATCCAGAAAAATAAAATTTCGGTGCTGTAGAATTCTCGAAAAAGAAAATATTACAAACAAAAAATTTTCGGAAATTATAAAATTGCAGAAATGTAAAAATTCTAAATTTGCAAATCCCCGAATCTTCGAATATAGTATTTTTTAAGTTATTGCTCTTGTGATAACAATCTTATTATTGTATTGATCTTCTGTGCTCAGAAATATTATTTAAACTGATATTATTTCACATTTAAACAATAATGTTGAAAACACGCATTTAACATCCACAATACTTTACTGCAATGAAAAAGAATTTCTTTGAACAAAATACTTTTGAATCAATGATATTTTTTTGGATTGAAAAAAATACATCTTGAAGTACAATAGGAATCCTTGAACTAATAAGAAGAATATGTATCTTATAATACAAGATCTTTTCCTATCATCCGTTATAAATATTTTTAGTTTTTTCATATTTGTTTTTTGTATCATTCTATAAACGATTAAATTTTTCAACAATTTTTTTGTTCCATAAAATTTACAACATGTATCACCATAATTGCATTATACTTCATACGAAGACAATTTTTTTTAACCTTTAATTGGTATTATTTTTTAAATCAAAATAACATAACTAAATGAAAATAGGACACGTCGCCTTTAAGATTATGACGTACTTACAAAACTTCACAAGCTTCTACTTGGAAAAACAATAATTACTTATAAATTTAATATTATTAAAATTTTTAATTTTTTTCGAATTCCTCCTAAAATTGTTGAAAAATCTTTCAACTAGAAAAGCAAACTGCCTCGGATTTCGAACCGTTTTGAAATGCTTTGTACTATTTCCTTAGAATTATTTTTTTAATAGCGCGCGCAACTGTTGGTTCTCGCGTTTTGCGCTCGATAATATATTTATCTCGCGCGTCACGGTCGATAATGTATTTACCTCAAATTTGGGCACAGACTTTTAAAAATTAAAAGTTAAAGCATTGACAACTGTAATTTGGTTATTTTGAATTCTCTTTTGTTAAAGCTGCTGCGGCTTTAACGAACACATTCTCATCACGTGTCTCGAACCTCGCACTCGATTTTGTCCAAAATTTGAACTTTTCTACATTATGTTTAACACTTTT
>NC_046657.1:79026708-79030356 GCF_010883055.1 Belonocnema kinseyi | reverse complement strand
ATTGACCAAGTGTATAGAGCTCCAAGGAGATTATGTTGAAAAATAAAAAAAAATGTACTCAAAAAAAATTGTTTTTATACTTCATTCTAAGGACTTATTGAAATACCCTCGTAGTACAACTTTCAATTCAAAACAAGAATTTTCATCAAAGAAGATGAATTTACAAAGTTAACAATTTAAATGAAGATTCCTCAGTTTGGTTGAAAATTCAGTTTCTAGTTTATAATTCGTTTTTGGCTGGAAATTTAACTATTTAATTTTTGGTTGAACATTTTTTCTGTTTGGTTGAAACGAAAACGTGTTTTTTGCATATTTTCGAAAAATTTCAAATTATGCAAAAAGTATAATAAATAGTATAATTATAAATAAATTAATGTCTCAGGCTTAAGATGGTTACAACCTAATATGCTGAACGCATTTTTTGTTAGAGTCGGATTTTTATTTTGTTTCAGTCTGCTCGGAGCTGTCCCGATATATATTATCGGTCGCGAACGCATTTTTGTAATGCAATCAAGTTGCTGTCAAGTGCATAATTGGGAAACCTAAAGCTTAAGGTGGGATCCGAACCATCAGAACCTTCGTCAATGTACATAGAAAAATGTCAAGAGATACCAGTTCAAGGAGTTCAAGTACCCCGGACCTCTTACGTGAAATCCGAGCATCTAACCAACTAAGCCACCGACCCTCTTAATTATAATTAATAATAATAAATAAATAAATAATAAATCATATATAATAAAATTTATTATATTATTATTATAAATCATTTTAATTATACTATTATTATTATATTAATTACACAGGCCGACCAAAATAACATATTTTTTGTACCTAAAGATCGGACAATATAACATCTGAGGCAATATAACACGATCAGCAATTTTTTGTATAAAAACTCGTGTTCTTTAAACGTTATTTAGTCACGCGTGTCGCCATCTGTTGCCGTCGAGCATAATATTACTCTCGGCTTGTTAGTTCGGGAGTTGACAGGCTGCGTAGTTTTTCGTTTCAACGGTGCTCCAAAATTTTTGTGGCGTGAATGTTTGATTGAATGTTTACAAACAACACGGTTACATAAAAATTAGGAGTTTTTTAAAGATAAATAGCACACTATTACCATTCTGAAAGCTTTCTCCTGATATGACACCTTTTTCTATGCATTTGTATTGCATAATTAATAAAAATGTGTGGGAAACGATTACAACAACAATGAGATAGCCAATTTAAAAATGCAAACGATAAATTAAATGAAGAGTCAGTTCTTAACAATCACGATATCCCGCTACTGTAGGAAATATAACATGTGGTCGTCACTCACCCAAATTGGGACATTTAATTCGCCCAAAGTGGGTCAGAGGAAAAATTCATTCGCCCAAATAGTTTCATTGGAACAGTATGAAATATTCTTTATTATTCAGTAAAAATTGTTTGTTTATATCGATATAATAGTCCATCGGGGGCACATGGTCCGATCTTTGAGTACAAATTTTGTCAGCCTGTATTATTATAAGAATAACAGTTATCAAATAATTTGAAGTGAAAATAAATAACGAAAAGATAAAAGTAGGCCATAAGATATAACGTCGCCTTCCTTTTCTAAAAATATGATGTTTTAAAAAATGTGGTGTTTATAAACGACAATATCTTATCTTCAAAAATGAATTAGACTACGTGATTCGAGAAAAATGTAGCCCGGCCGGCTCCCGCCCAGTTTCTGTCCATGAAACCCAGCCAGGGGTAGCCCGGCCGGGATCCGACCAGAAACCTTGTTGTATTAGGGCCAACCGGGGAAATTTCTACACGGGCGGAGTTCGAAACATATAAAATGGAGTTTTTTCAATGTGAATAAAGTGAGACTAGAAAGATTAAATTTATAAATAATTCTTGTTTTTTCATTTAGAATCTTGTCAAATTTTGTTACTACTTATGGTTTTGGAGTCGATATGGCCCAATTTTTATATAGTCTTGTTATTTTTATTTAAATATGATAACCAATTAGAGGCTCAAAAAATTATTTTTCCATAGATCTCAAAAATTAACTTAGGTCGGGGATGGAGAAAAAAGAGAACCAATAAAGCAAAACAAATGCGAATCAAAATTGAGAACCTACAAAAACCGGATGTGCGAATAGATTTCCAAAATAAGATAATCGAAAGCATAGATAGGGTAACATGGGAAGGCCGTATAAAAAACAAAGATATAGAGGGCGCCTGAACAATGTTACGGGATATCCTTGTTAGATGTACGATCGAAGTGTATGGTACCGCAGTTGTAGGAAGAATTTCTGGTCATGCGTGGTGGAATGATGAAATTCAGGTTGCCCAAAAAGCAAAAAGAGAAGCGTACAAGAGAACTTTGAACATCGCAGGTCTTAGAAAGGAGGAAATAAATTGACGTAGAAATGATTATAGACGCGAAAACAGGATACTTAAACGATTAGTTAAAGAAAGTAAACATACAATTAGAGCAGAAGAAGAGATAAAAATATAAAACGACTTTGAAGGATGCAGGAAACTACTTCATAAATAAATGAAAGGAAACAAAAGTACAGAAATTGTCAACATGAGAAATAGTAGGGAGGAAATGGTATATGATGCAAACGGAATACTAGAGGCTTTCAGAGACTATTTTAGGAGACAATTCGGAGATGAAACTATAGGACACCACAACTGCGATGTTGAACACGATGTGATGGAAAACTCAATTGAAAAAGTCTGTGTCACTGAGGTTAGGGATATAATTAAGAACTTGAAAAACGGTAAGGCTGCCGTGGTAAACGGTATTAACGCTGAAATGGTTAAAGACGGTAGCGCGTGCATACCACATAGGCTGTGCGAATTAATAAATTTATTTTTCGAGATGAAAGACGTCCCAGACGATTAGAAAAAAGCAATTATCGTACCAATATACAAGAGAAAGGGAGATATAAGCGAGTGCAATCATTACAGAGGGATTAGCTTATTAAGCACCGTGAGAAAATATATTCAAAAATACTTATTCGTAGGGTAATGAAAATAACAGAAGCAAAGATTTGGGAAGTCCAAAGTGGGTTTATGCCAGGAAGGTCATGTACGGATGAAATATTTAGCTCAAGGTAAATAACAGAAAAAAGTTTGAGAGTAGGAAAAAAAGTTTTCTGTGCATTTTTTGACCTAGAAAAAGCTTTTGACAAGGCAGATAGAAGTAAACTTTGGGAAGTCCTGAAAGAGTATGGAGTCAATGGATGGACCCTACAAGCTATAAAAACAATATATACAGGTAGCAGAGCGAGTGCAAGAGTGAATGGGAAACTGAGTGACAGTTTCGATATTATTCAAGGAGTTAGACAAGGGTGCGTTATGTCTGTATGGTTATTTATATTATTCATGGAGAAGTGTTTAAGAATGGCTCTCTTCGACGAAGAGGGTGTGGATCTCGAAACAGTAAGGGTACGTGGGTTAGCATTCGCAGATGATAAGGTTGTTATGGCAGAGTCTATCGAAGACTTACAAAGAATTTTGAATAAACTAGATGCAAGCATGAAGAGCATGGGCCTCAAAATTAACACAAATAAAATAAAAACTATGGTGTTCGAAGGAAAGAGTGAGAAAACGCTATGCAATATTTTATTAAATGATGAGAGAATTGAACAAGTTGATAAGTTCGTAT
>NC_046657.1:78993109-79026608 GCF_010883055.1 Belonocnema kinseyi | reverse complement strand
TATCTAGTCGGGAGTGGTGCTGACTAAAAACAGATGATTTGGAGCGATTCGCGCGCCATCTGTTGGTCATTCTAAGGACTTATTGAACTACCCTCGTACTTTGATGCAATTTTTTCAAACTAATGTTTTTGTTGAAATATTATCTTTTTTGTTAAAAATTCAACTATTTCGTCAAAAATCAATTTTTTTTTAATTGCAGAAAATTTTATCCAAACTAATGAAGTTTCAAGCGAAAAGACGAAGTTTCTAAAAGAATAGTTGAATTTTCAAGAAAATCATAGAATTTTGAAGCAATTAAGTTGCACTATCAACTATTTGATTGCGAATATATCCAACTTATTGTGCGATTTATGATTGCAACAGAAAACTATATATTTGAATTTTTTACAATGCCTGAAAATTCTATAATTCAAATCAGATATGAGAATAGCATGTTGACATCATTATAATAGCAATAAATGAAACCTCGGTACATATAAGAAATTAGATATTACATTTTTATTCTGAATAAAATATGTTTTAAATAATAACACAGGTCGACAAAATTAGGTCGACCCTCTGACTCAGAAACCGGAATATACTTTTCCACAGGTTTTTGGTATGCTGAATCCGAATTTGAGGTCCAAATTTCTCAATTGGTTCTGGTTTCAGAGATATCCTAATCTAAATGTGCAAGAACAGCGAGTTTTGCCAATATCTAAGTTGAAGTAGCATAGAATTTTTTCATTCGCTTAAAAAACTATAAATGCCCTTTTAAAATGTAAGCCTCGTCCTTTCGAATGTCCTTGAGTTGGCTAGAATATTTTTTTTTTCGCTGAGACATCACATTTTGAAATTTTCATGTTTGTGAGCTTTGAGCACCCCATCCAAATCGTCTGCGCACGTTTTCAGCTTCTTTTCTGAGCTGGTTTTCAGCAGCTTCTCTGCGCTCGTTTTCAGTAGCTTGTCTGGCCCGGTTTTGAACAGCTTCTGTGCGCACAAACCTTAAAGAGAGCCCAAAAACCCTAAGCTGATAAACCATGAAACCAAAAATTCGGAGCTAAGAACCCTTCAGCGACAAGTCTATATATTATGCACAAGTCCGTAATGGGGTTTCAGGTATAGGATTAACTCAAGAGCATGAAAATTTTAAATTGTGATATCTCAGCGAAAAAAAATGTAAGCAAACTCTACAGCATTTAAATAGGCGAGATTTATACTTTAAAATGGTGTTTATAGTTTTTTGAGTGAAAAAATTCGATGCTACATAACCTCAAATATTGGCAAAAATCGCTGTTTTTGCACTTTTATGGTAGAATATCTCAGAAACTAGAGCCAAATGAGAAATTTGTACCTCAGATTCGGATTCAGCAGACAAAAAAACCTTCGGAAAAGTATATTCTGGTTTCTGAGTCGCGGGCTTCCCGATTCCAGCAGAAGCTGTTTTGCCAACATTATTAAACGCAATACCGTTCTCATTATATTTTACCTCATATTTTACCGCGGTACGTTTTTCTTAAAATTAAGATCAATTACCCTAGAAGTAAGTACAAATAAGCAATAATTCAAATTTCTAAAACATTTCTCCTAACAATCCCCTGATAGAGTTTCGAGTCTGTTATATTACTTTGTGAACGGTAACGAGAATATTATCGAGAATATAACCAAGAAATAAATTCTCCGAGAATTTATGATAATTTTATCATTTATTTTAAATAATAGAAAAAATCCATTTTTTCCTTAACTTGGAACAATTTTATGTTGAAAGCATATTTTAAGTATATAATAAGCATTCGGTCCAGTATTTTAAATGCAAAAAAAAATTTTTAAGGAAGTATTGCTATTAATCATGCCACAGGTATCTGAGTGCATATTATTGGTTATGTCGGCGCTGAACCTGCTAAACCTGTAACAGTTTTTAGGTGTTATATACAAAATATTTTATCATAAAATATGTATTTAAAATCTTATCTTCTAAAAATGTGTACAAAATGTGCATCACCTTTTAAGCATGTGATTAAACGCAAAAAAAACATTGAATTAAAATTTAGAAATATCATAAATGTTTGAACGTAAAGCTATGATTAAAATAAAATTTTACTAAATAAATATCATAATGAAATATTTTCTGCTTTGCAGATATAAAGCTGACTATTTAAAAAGAGAGTAGCGCTTGGTATTTAATAATTTTATTACTTAATGCTACTAATTATCAATCAATTTGGGGAAATTGAATTTTCACGTGAGAATTTCAGTCCAACAGTGGAAATAATTATTACGCTACTGTTTTACATATTTTAAATGTCTGAATATGCCTAAGTTAGTAAATAGTTTATATTCAATTGTTGACATAACGTAAACAATAAAAATATTGTTAACAATTATAAATTCTTAACTTCTCTCAAATTATTTTAAATTCTCTTAAGTTCTGTCATAGTCTCGGTTATATAACCTGAACATGCATTCTCGGGAACTTAAGAACTCCACCCCCTGATAGAGTTCTTCCGAGAATTGACGCCGTTGACGCAAGTAAGAGTAAAAGGAACTCCGCAGGGTGAGCTGCGGTCACTCAGGCATGAACAAACAAAAGCGTTTTTTACGAAACGGCCCTCAATCTCGGTAATTCCCATAAAGGTAGGCCCCAAATTCTACCCAGTATTAGAGTTTCACTATTACAATCTTCTGTAATAAGGGGTTTTCAGGGACGCTGCTTATGAATTTGACATGAAATTTTGGAAACTCTACGATTTTCGGACAGCTCTGTTCTCGGGGGTCTTTGGGGTCGCTGATTAGAACTTTAAAATTCGATTTTTAGAATTCCATATAGCGGATTCAATATGGTGGACATAAAATTTTGAAATCTATCTAGTTCACGATTCAGACATTCTACGCTCAGCATAACCCAGAAACAGCAACGCACAGTGCGGTGAATTAGAAAATTGGGGTTCAAATCGGATTTTCATCCGATTTCATTTTTTTTAAATTAAATCTTATTAAATTCTGAAGAGGTCTGTCGAGAGCGATTTTGCTAAAAGGCATTGCTTGTTTATTATTCAAGTTGCAAAATGCCAAAAAACCATAATTTTTCATATTTGAGCTGCCTGTTCTGTAGCATTCATTGATTTTACCTCAAAAAGGTAAAAAACTGTTAGATTTACAATAGATAATAAATCCTAATAACTTAGATGAAGTTCGTGCAATCTCTTCAATGGTTATAAACCAATTTATGAAGAAAATCGATTATTGCTGTACATTGAACCCTGGAAGTTCTTTTCATCACGTTTTTCCCCACAAAATCGAGTGAAATTAATGTTTCGTTGAAATCAAACTCTAAAGTATAATTTTTTTGATTGTTGTAAACAAATTTCTAAAAAAATTTAAGAAATAAGCGCCTGTGTATATATAAAATGCATTTTTTCTGCGTAATCATTAGGTTTGCCTTCAAAAATGAAAATTCCATCACAAAAATGGACAATCAGAATATCTACTATGGTTATAAACAATAATGATTAACAAATGCATTAAAAGGTCACTCTTTGATAGAAATAATCAACTTTTTGCATTATTGTTCATTTTATCCCTAAATTAATATTCTGATGGAGGAAACTGACGTTTGACAATATTTTTCCTTTTTTTAACAATTCTGTTCAAAACAAATGCATTTAATAGACGCTTTCAAATAGGAAAAATCGCTTTCTTGATGAAATGTTGATTATACGATAAAAAATGAAACTCCTACGACTCAAGAATCGTAAATAATGAAAGTCGGGAAAACACAACACCGGAGAAGTAAAAAACAAAACAACTGAAAATAGCTTGTGTCTCTTGATTTTAAGTTGATTCATTTTTCATTTGTTCCGGTTTTTACATTTTTCTCGTCACTCAACGTTCAATTATTAATCTGTTTTTTTTGGAAGTACATTGAAAAGTTCACGCACGTATCCATTGGTTTTTTGTGTTTTCCCGATTTTAATTGTTTACGAGTTTTGAGTCCAAGTAGTGAGTGTTCCGAATAGAATCAAGTGATTCAATGCGTATTATTAAGATTATATTTAGTTCCTCAAATTATTAATTTATCATCTTCAAACATTGCTTACTTCAAGTGAAATGAATAGTCACAAACGTACTATTGTCAAAATTCAAAAGAATAGCAAGTATAGATGTAATAAAATCATAGTGATTTATAATCTAGTTCAGTGATAAGTTCTTAAATTTGAAATAAACTTTATAATTATATTATTCTTAGAATCAACACTGGTGGTCGATCGCAGTTTTAATGCAATCATTGTGCTGATAAATTTGATTCGTTCTTTTTTACACTGGATGTCGTAGCGTGACATTTGAGTGCTTTGTTTAGAATCAAATTAGGAGCGGCGTTTCGCACAAAGTTAGTTTATAATTCTTTCTTAGCAAACTAACCTACACATCTTGGTTTTGGAACATGTATCTCTTAATACACAAATGTATCAACTATCTCGTGAAATGAGAAACTATAAACACGACGAGTTTGTTCTTTGAAACTGAGATTATTTTGCGTAGATTATTCTTTTTCAAAAAGTACATTTGTAAATAAACGTATTCGTCGACGCTTATTTTATAATATTTTTGTGAAAGATGCTTAAAAATGGGCCACCGAGGATTTAATTTAGAATGCTAAATTAAGATGCCGCACGCTGAGTCTCTGGGTGCATGGAAAAATTCATGCAGAAGCAGCCGAATTTTACGTGCTCAGTTTAACTGAGGCCGTGATTACCTGGGAAAATCTAAAGGTTTTCCTAGCAGCAGGGTAGAGTGATTTACGTGCGCGGATCGATTAATGCAGACGTACGCCAATCACTCACGCACAAGCTTTCTCTCTCTCTCTCTTTCTTTCTTTCTTTGCTTATTCCTTTTATGTTCTGTTTCTCTTTTTCTTTTGCTTTCTTTCTTAGTCTCTTTCGTTCTTCACAAGATTAGCAAACTTGCCCCTCCATGTTCCTCCATCATCTGCCCTTCTCTACATTTTCCTCTCCTTCCCTGCCTACCTTACACATGACACGCTTGATACGATCCGTGGCCGTGAGGCTAAGAGATAAAGCGGCGCGCGAGATTTAATTTTGAATTAGCGATTGATGAAGATGAAAGAAGGGGGATTTGAGTGGGGAAATGAAGGAGAGGACGAAGTGATGCGAGTGTATAAAGGATCGCAGTCACTAATTTCGGGGCTCTCTTTTTTTTCTAGCATCTTGATTGAGGTACGTTCACTTACATTGTGCAATTATTTATATACTTTGTCGTAAATTTTAATCAATGTATTCAGTCTAATGTCAGCGTATTTGTCACAAAAAATCTTTTAAAAAATCTGTAATTTTATTTTCATTATTTTGAATTTTAATTAATGAATTAAAACAAACAATTTTATTTTAAATTCTTCCGTTTCTTTTATTTATGTGTAACCATTATCATCCCAGTGCCTGTAAAATATAGTGAGGATTATTTCTCATAAAGTTCAGGTTTGTGAATACTTTGTTTTCGTGTTCTTCTTGTGGTACTATGAAGTTTTATCAGTTGTAAGTTTTAAATCATTCCTTCATAAGTTTAAATCGAAAAGCTTATTTTCCATAAAATTCAATGTTCGAATAATGAATGAATTTAAAGTTCTTAAGCAAGTTCTTTGTGATTTTCTGATCACAACTGACAAAAAAGACAGAGGAAAACTTCTGAGCTATACCAAAGCCAATTACGATATGAAAGACAAAAGTCTGAAAGCAATCGAAGAGCAGTTATCTTATTTTGTGTCCACATTTGAATAAAAGTAGAAAAAGCTTTTTATAACATAACAACATTTAGGGTCAGGAATGCGGAATGGCAGCGCTTTCAGATTTCTCTGTTCAATTCGTTGAAGTTCGTACCGGGAGAAGACCTTCGGATGATTTCGAGAATAGCTTAAAATCAACTAAGAGACAAAAACTGCTTTAAATTTGGGAATGTTATTCTGATTCTTAAATACAGAGTGCATTCCTGAGTATTTTGCAATCTTCTGGTAAAACTAAAATCGCTAATGATATGAGTAAACTTTTGTCAAACGATGATGATGAACACGATGAATTGCATGACGAACTGATGATGAGGCATTTGCACTGATTGATGATGAAAACTTGAGTGGAAACCAGTATGAAGTTATTCGTATGCAAGCGAAAGCTAACAATACTGATATGTACTCACCTTACAGGAGCCTAGCAAGTGCCAAAAAAGGTGCTACCCCCCAGAATCTCATATTATCATTACGGAAGTGGGTGTGAGTATTAACACGCAAGCCTTGCTGAATCACACAGTACCTCGCTTGATGGAAATACCTGGAATCATAGCTCCAAATTTCGTTGACAGACCTAATCTTTCAATGACTTTACCTTCAAAATACAGATGTGATGGGACATCTGGACATAATCGATACAAACAGTCTTTCACTGATCCTAGTAAATCTGATGCAAGATTTTTTAGAATCATGCGATTCCGCTACGTAAAAGAAGCGAAGTAGACTACTATCCCTGAGGTAAATCAGATTCAAGGAGAAATGGATTAACTCAAACCAACAACAATCAATTTCGGTCGAAGCCGGAATCGTTGCAAAGTCACGCATATAATGATAATGTCCATGGTTGACGGAAAGGTTTGCCAAGCGATTACTGAAACACCATCATCATCCTCATGTTATATATATATATGATCCGCAAAAACCCTCCATGATGAACAATTTGGTAAAAACCAAACTCTTCTCTGTGAAGATCAAAACTTTCTCTTTTGGTCTCTTCACACTAGATGCTCGGATACGCTTCATCGAATGTATCCTTCACATTGCGTGTCGCATAGAATTCTGCTAATGGACAGCGAAGTCAGCCGATGAAAAACAGAAAATGAGCGATGCAAAGAAGAGAATTCAAAAAGAGTTTTGGGAGAAAATGGGCCGAATCGTGAATGTTTCAAAACATGGGACAGGAACATCTATAATGGAAATACTGCTCGACGATTCTTTGAAGATTCTCAATTGAGTTCGAGTATTACCGGGGTTGACAAGGTGTTAATCGGAAAATTCGGCGTTATTTTGAAAGCTATGGCATCAAGATAGAGTATAGACATGATCAAATTCGGAGAATATTGCCAGAAAACTGAAAAACTTTACGTTAGCTTATATAGTTGGTTCAATATGCCTGTGACAGTCCACAAGATCCTCATACATGGCGCTAAGGTAATTGAAAATGCCCCATTGCCTATCGGCCAAATGACAGAAGAGTCCCAAGAGGCGAATAACAAGATTTTCAAGAGGATAAGGGAATTGAATACCCGTAAAATCAGTCGGATTGCAACCAATCAAGATTTGTGTTACAAGTTGTTGATCATGACTGATCCCTGCATAAACAACTTCAGAACCCTTAAGGAGAGGCGCCCTCGCCCCATGGACGCACAAGTTCAGGATATGCTGATTGCAGATGCTTGAAACAAGAATGGCCAATCATCATTGCTTATAATATTCGAAAAAGATGTTCAGTCTAGACTTTTTACGATTCTGTTTCTTATTTCAAGGTAACATTAACTATACAACACAAAAAACAGATTTATTCTATGCGAAACAATTATTTTAAGAATTGATTGATCATGATTGTTTATAGCAATGGGAAATGTTTTTGGATGTCAGTATATTTCGTAGGAGTTTCATTTTTTATGACATAATCAACATTTCAGCAAGAGAGAGATTTTTCCTATTTGAAAGCGTCTATTATGTGCATTTGTTAATCAGAATTGTTAATAAAAATGAAAAATATTGTCAAACGTCAGTTTCCTTCATCAGAATATTAACTTAGGGATAAAATGAACAGTTATGCAAAAAATAGATGTTTTTTACCACAGAGTGACTGTTCAATGCATTTATGAATCAGTATTGTTTATAACAATAGTAAATATTTTGACTGTATATTTCTGTCATCGAATTTTTATTTTTGAAGGCGAACCTGATGATTGCGCAGGAAAAATGCATTTTATATATACAGAGGCGCTTATTTATTAAATTTGTTTATGAAATTTGTTTATAACAATCAAAAAAATTATACTTTAGTGTTTGATTTCAACAAAACATTAATCGCACTCGATTTCGAGGAGAAAAACGTGGATTCCGTGGACGTACGTGGACGTTGTAGAATTATGTGGAATTCTGTGGATTTTGATGATATATTCTGTGTATTTCCCATTTCGTCTGACCTTGTATCAGGTAGCTCTTAGCAATAAATACAACAAATTCTTTTATTCCGACTTTTTTTTTGCCATCTCTGGAAGCATTATATATCAGGAGAGCATTCACAGTGGAGGCCTGGATCAGTCTTATAAAAACGACCCTAGTCCATTTTTTCGAATGAGTGCTTGGAAGCGCATTATTGCAGGTTTCATTATGGAGATCAACTCCTCCAATAAAATAATTGTAGAGACGGAAGGCTTTCGGGTAAGGTATCTCAACTTTGGATCGTGCTTGTGAACTGTTTCTTTGCGAGGGTAATAAAGGAGTTAGTCCTGCAGTAGTGGGAACTATAGAAACTGGCTTCGAATATACTATTGTTAAGTAGTTCTTGCCGCTATTTTTCTCATTTTTTCACGAGATACTCGCCTCTTAGATTCTTTTATCTATGACATGCTTTTCTTTCACTCTATTGTCTCTTCCCAAATATAAGTCAATACACAATACGGAACAATCTGCAGTGCAAAGACCCCAGAATTTCAGACCAAATCATATAGACTTTCCTCAAATGAAATGTTTCAGTTATGTTCTTGCATAAGATTTTGCCATCTTTTCTTCTATGGAGGGAGCAAACCTCCATTTGCCAAACTTCAGGATCTTTCTCTGGAATAGTTTCAGTAATGCACAAACGCGCCACGCGTTATCATGGGCGTCAAGATCTCTAATTCTTGAGTACTTCAAACGAGACTTGATTTCTTTCAACGTTCTGCGCGACATTGCAGAAGAGATCACGTCACAAGATATAAATGAATCTGTCGAACAATAGCCTCTCTGAAATTTCCTCTTATTGACAGAAGTTAGAATGATTTTTCGTAGAAAAGTATTTGAATCTTGCAACTGTAACTGAAAGTCATTTTCTTCTTCTTCATTCATAATGTGTCCCCTACGGGTTTACATGACTTCCATTTCTTACCATCTTTCCCCTTACATGAAGTCTTATATCTACTTTCTTATCTCTATTTCCTGTGTTAACGCAATTTAGGACTTATTAGCAAACAAGCGAGCGAGCGAACGAAAGCGAGAGTCTACTTAACTCTTACATTAACATTTCTTACCATCTTTACGCTTCTAATCTAAGCGACTTCCGTTTCCTTTTTCTTTCACTTTTTTATACCTCCATTTTCCTTTTTTTTCACATGCATTCTTTCATTTTTTCTCATTCGCTCCTCTAGCACCCTTTAACTCCTTCATCTATCTTTCTCCTAATCCATCCTCTCCTAGAATCTTAACCACATTCCCTTGCCACTTTCCGTTATCTTCCATTCCTCTCCTACATCCTTCCTATATATGCTCCTATGTTTCCTCCTCCCATTTACATATCCCACACTTTCTGTTCTCTTCTTTTTTCCCGTACATCCCCTTCCTTACCTCGTTTCCCAATCTAAACCTTGCTATTCTGGCCCACCTTCTCTCTCCCCATCCATTTCCTAAATACTTTGGTACTCCTTCCTTTTTTATCATCTTATATCATTTATTGTATTTTGATTCCTCACTCATCCCCGATCTTTCTATTCATTCTCTTTCCCTCTTCTTTATTCCGATTCTTCATAGTTAACTCCAGTTCCGTCTTCTTTTTCTCTAGCATTAAAGAACTTCCTTCTTTCTTCTTCCCATCTCATTAATTCGATCGTCCTCCCTTTTCCCTCTTCTACGCCAACTCCCCTCCTTTTCCCTCTCTCAGCTTCCTCTCAAATTTCTATGCCCTGTTTCCTGCTCTAATACTTAACTCTTCCCTTTGCGTTTCTTCTCTTACCATATATCCTGGCATCCTCCAGTCTGCTCCTAGTGTTCACCTTATATACCTTTATTGTATACTCTTAATATCTTTTCTTTCTTTCCATTCCCATATCTATGCTCCATAACCTAATGCCGGCCATAGAAACGTATAAAATAATCACGTTCTCCTTCTCCATTTTTTAACCTTCTTTATCCTATTCCCCATATCTGTTTTATTACCCCTGCTGCTTTTTTATCCTTTCTCTTATATGAGCTCTATAATCTCAATTGGTTAGCAACATATATCTCAAATATTTAAACTCTTTTACTTGTTCTAACTTTATTCCTTTCCATCTCCCCGTCTATTCTTTTTTTCTTCCCCATCCTTTTCTAAACCTCATTATCTTTGTCTCTTCTAAATTTAAATTCAGGAGGGATTTGGGAGAAACTAGAGTGCCGACAATTTCGCATCTCCCGACTAAACATGTTGGACATCCGCCCTTATAATTAAAAATTTTATGAATATTTATAGCTGAAAATTTTTTTTTAATTTAAAAAGTGCCTTAATAAACCACAAAAAATTTTGAAATATTCGCTATATTCTTCATCCCCAAACAGATCTCACAATATACCATTATTTTTGGGGTTTTATGAGGGTCGCCCTCGTTAACGCATTAGAAGGAACTTTTTAAGCACAAGATTTGCAAAATATAGTAGGATTGTGTATAACATCACATCATTTAATCACAAAACTATCGTTTTATTCAAATGCGATTAATTAAAAAAAGAGTACAATGATGATAAACAAATTCAGAAAATTAGTTTTTTCAACGCATGTATAGAATATTTGCTTTTCTAGGTATGTCATGTGTTCGCAAAATGACTTCAAAAACCGTAGTAAGAAGTAGTTATAAAAACACTATTTTTAACTGTTTTGCTTACGCTCTTTGAGTAAGAACACTTTCTCTATTAGCTGCTGCGCATACGCAGTTCCAGCAAGATTAATTTATCTAGCTTTTCAGACAAGATGCAGCTATGAATTATTTTTTTTTTTATTAAATTTTTCTTCTGAAGAAAGATCCTCTCCTTCGCTCAGCTGGGAATTGAACCACATAATTTTGAAGGAGAAAATTTTTTTCACAAAAAAAGTTTAATTAAAAAATTTCTCAATTCATAGTACCGTTTAATCTAAAAAGACGTTAGGAATATGTAGAAAAAATGATTTTTTACGAAGATATTAGCAAAATACGGCAAAAATGGACCGAATCTCATTCATTTGGTCCAATGTTTTCCCCTCAGCACACAACGAAGTGAAGTTACCTGGCGATTGAAGTGAAAATACCTAATAAGAACAGCGAAATGTGCAAATTAAAAAATTTTAATTTTAAGGTAGACTGTATCAAAAAGTATTCAGAAAAATATTGTCGTCACTGGGCACAGCACGGGATTTAGTTTGAGAGAAAAATTCTATTGCTACAAGAATTCAAAACCTGCTGACAAGAACAGTATTGAAAAGGATTCAATAATTGTCACGTTAGCATTGAACAGAAAATTCTTGAATACTTTTTAATGTAATCTTTTTTACCAGGAATATTCAACATTTTTAAAAGTCTAAATGACCCGCCAAGAAGGTTTACATTGAAAACTATTGGAAAATTTCATCCATCCAGTGGTAACGTGACAGATATTGAATATTTCTGGATCCCCTTTTTGTCTTCCCGTTTTGAATCTCCACATAAGTAGAAATTATCTCTTGAATGAAATCCCTTTCTGTATCCAGCGGCAACAGTATTTTTCTGAATACTTTTGGATACCACAAAGCTATAAAAAAGTAGACCAAATTTTATCCCTTTTAATTTAGCAAATTTCGCTACTTTTGTTTACTGTTTCTCGAATATCAATAAGGTAAAAACTTTTAAAAACATAAAATCGGTTATTTTACGTTGTCAGGATAAATTTTAACAGAGATAGCTCTGGCGAAAAATAAATTTTTGAATTTTTTCATCATGATTTAATTTTGTTTGGTCGCCCAACGAGGATTTAAAAACGAAGGACAGAAAAGGCATTCTACCTTATGAATTTGTAAAAATTACTATAATTGTCGAACGAAATTCTAATTCTATCGGATATCAACGAGCTAAAAAGGAACCCTCAAAAAAGTTCTATTGGAGTCTCAGTTTAAAATCATACCAACTTTTACTTAAGCAGCTATCAGCGGCGTAGCCAGGATTTTTTTCACGGGCGGGGCTTCCATTTTTTTTTCTTAGGGCGCTTTGGGTTTATGTTCATGCAAAGAGTGGGGGAAAAGGGAAACGATATCTCGGCTCAACTTTGGCTCGGAATGCGATATAACGACTCAGGATCGGGCTGGATTTTCGATCCTCCTTCGCCAGATGTGTGTCTGGGATGTGTGTTTTAAAATGACAGTAAGAAGGCAATAATGCACCGATTTTAGTTTTTCTTAAATTTCAGACTAAATTCGCTAGAAAATGTTAAGAGTGGATTTATAAATATTTTTGCTTATTTAATATTTATGTTAATGCAAAGTGCGAAAAGTGCTGATTTTTTGCATTTCATGTTTTGTATTCTAGACAAAATTTTTCTGATACTTCAAGTCATTTGGATTTAATATACAGCGATATAAGAAAAATGAAAAAAATTAGCTTGTAAAGTCAATTGTTATAAACAAATTTGATTAAAAAATAACCTGCATTAAGGCATATTTGTTTTTAAAGTACATTCTTGGTCTAAAATTGATTGCTTGTTCATCGCAGACATCAATAGGCAGAAATAAATATTTTTGTCTTCTATTCTTGTAGCACTGAAATAACCAATGATGTTTTCGGAAATAATTTTAATATGCGTTGATATTTGTTTATTTTATAAACAAAATAATTGAACAAATGCGCAGGAAGAACAAAAAAACATGAGGTAAAATTTTCCAGGTGTCCGTATTTTTGACGATTCACGTCGACCGTTAATTTTTGATTCGTACATTACTTCTGATAAAATTCTCAAACTTCAGTCCATTGTAAAGATTTTAAAAAGATAATTTAAAGAGGTTTACAATAAAATCAATCATTATACAATAATATTATATTAAGCACCTAGGGCGAGAAGAGAGACTTTTTCAACGAGTATATGTTTTCAGCAGATGCGTAGGCAGAAACAAATTGGGGGGGGGGGCTTCAGTGATCCGTTAAAATGTTACATGCTGTTAATTAAAATTCAACAAGCTTTTTTGACATTTATGAGGGGGGAGGGGTTAACCCTTCTCCCGTGTATGCCCCTGGTTTTCAGTTTGCGCTCGCCTACAACTCGTACTGAAAACATACACAAGTGGAAAAAAATTCACTCTCTCCCTTTGCGCATCCGATATTTTTTATAACCAATGCATTGATTTCTAACATTTCGCAAAATACAGTCATGAAATCAGCCTATATTAGATTTCGAATAAAGGAAGCGTGATTTCCGGTAATTTTAAGTGTAATTGATTGTAACTTACCATAAATTGCCCAAAATTTAATATAAAAATGTCTGTCAATTTTCGGAAACTTATGAAAATTTTTTTATATATGTGATAATTTTACACGTAAAAATGGTAAATTACCATAAACTACCCAAGATTCCATCTTAACCCTTAGGGACCACACATGGGTCTTCGGGACCCAGAGGTTTTTCGTAATGAAATAATAAGTAGCTTAATGCAAAGGGAGCAGGTCTATTGCAACACTGGTCGATAGCTGAAGAGTATAAAAACGCTTTAGGATGTTTAGCATCACACTGGGATTATTAGTTTATTTTTAAAAGCTTTTTAATAATTGAGGTGGGTCCTTTGGACCCAAGTGTGGTCAGTGCGTTCGAAAGTGATTTTTTTAGTCAATTTTTATTTCAGCGTATATAGACTTCAGATTAAACAGTAAAGTCGACAAAAGTATATTTGTCAGTGTCAAAATTTTTTAAAAGACATATAGCGTTCCACAACGATGATTTTTGATGGAGTGACGAAATACGGTTTCACGCCGTGCTGTTTGCCAAGAGCACAGCGTCTCCATGTGCAATGATTACAGTGACATACCATAAAAGGAAGATCACTTTATTTTGTCTTAATTTCATGCCTACTATGTTTAATTTCAAGAAATCATCAATATTTTGTAAAATAATTTTTAATAACAAGTAATACAATAAAGTATTTTAACAAAAACGCATGATTTATTTTTTCCCTATTTGCCGTCATTCATTTCTCAAAATAAATATACTTTTTAAATAATCCACTAAACTACTATATTTTTATAAGGTGGTACATCTGGAGAAGACGTACCTAAACTTTTAGCCTTTAATACAGACAATTAAAAAAGTGATGAATTTTTTGATGAAAATAGTTTTTTTTTCTACTTTTTGGACTTCAACGTCTTTAAAAGTATATTTAAATGTAATTTTTGGCAATACGAACTACGTGACCTTTTAAAGTTACTTCCTGGGAAGTCTTAAACAAAATTTCAAGTAAAAATATTGAATAGTTTTTTTTTATAGCGACTTTTGTCACCTGCGTCCTTTTGATACAAGTGTGGTCAGCGTGTTGCTCCACAGAATTGTGGTCACTAAGGGTTAAAACTTCTTGTAAATTTCGGCAAATTTATGAAATTTTTGGTTCTAAATTTAAATATTTTTTAACAGTTTTAAAACTATTTTTCAAAAATAAAAATTGAACTATTCAATGTTTGGTTGAACATTTATCTGCTTCAGTTGAGAAGTCATACAGTTTGATTGAAAATTTATGTATCGTGTTGAAACTTTGTTTTTTGTTTGGTAGAAAGTTAATCTTCTTTATTCACTTTTTGCATTCTCGTTAGAGAAGGTATTAAGATAGTGCCAAATTCGACCTCCCCCCTTCCAGTTTTTGTCAAATGTACACGTTTTGAGACCCCCGGAATCCGAAAAACACGTTTTTTCGAACGTGTCTATCGGTCGGTGATAACTTTCGAAAGCATTGACAGATTGGATTGTCCTTTGGTACACTCTTTTAATACCTTAAAATGAAGGTCAAGTTCGTTATCCAGCCACTTTTGATAAAAATTTAAAAAGTGAGTACATGTTGAATATTTTTGAGACCACTGTTTTTCAAGTTTATCACAACAACTTTTCAAATTTTCTTGAAAATGTACATTCAAATTTGACAGCATAAAAAATTATGGAAAATCAAAAATAACATTTTGAGGTTAAACTATACGAAAAAGTGAAAATTTGTGTAGACAAAAACTGTGCATTTTAAAAGACCTGGTTACAAATCACTTTTTGATAGGATGCGTAGTTTTTCTTTTAATCATGAAAAACATCCTTAACAGTAAAAAAAAATCTGCCCGCCTCGCGGGTATAGTCTTATCGTGCGCTGCGCGTGCGGCTCACAAATTTGAGCACGCCTAGGGCGCGCGAATTTTGGTTCCCGTGCAGAAATTGCCCAACTTATTCCCGAGTTCCGATATGAACTCGATCGGATTTTTCCCATGTGGCCGCAAGGGGGCAGATGATGTGGCTCGCGTCAGAACCACTTTGGGTCGGGTTAGGTTAGACGAGATTATGTCAAGTTTTATGTTATCGTCATGATATTGCTTTTCTTTCATCGAACTTAAAATGCCAAAAGCAAAAAGTAGATTGTGAATTTGGAATCACAGAATGGTTGGTGAGATTTCTTATATCCGCAATGAAGGCAAATGTAAGCTTTCATACGCTAGAATCAACATCACAATTCATTGTTATCTTCTGAAGATTTCCAGCAATGTATTGGAGAACCCGTCGTCATTTTGAGCGCATGTACTATTTATGTAAATAAAAAAATGTTTTCTAGCTTTTTAGAATTTTATATTTTGTTGCTCAGATTTTGAAAATAGAGATTACCTTATACTAAATGTAAAAATTTCCAGACTAGTAATATTATATGTATATTAAATGCTTTTTATATTTTCTCGGGCATAACCTCACTTTTTAAATCTCACTTCACGTGCCCCATTTGTATTAGTCAAACAAAAATCATTCCAAAAGAATATTAAGAAGAATCAAAAATGTTTATAGTTGAAATTCATTTGTGTGTGTGTAATAGCTCTAAATTTGAACATTGTTTGTCAAAGTACGAGGTATGTTCAAAAAAGAAGGAGACTTTATGGTTTTCTCGACAAATATTAATTTATTCCTCAATATTTATGTTGTCCCCTTCAAAGTAATCCCCCTCAGATATAATACACTTGTGCCAACGCTTTTTCCAATCATCGAAGCACTTCTGATAATCATTTTGTGGTATAAGCCTTGAGTTCTTTTTAGCGATGCAGTTTTTATCTCCTCAGTCCTTGAAAATCGATGTCATTTCATGGGTCTCTTCAGTTTTGGGAAAAGAAAAAGTCACTGGGGGCCAAATCCGGTGAACATGGAGGCTGAGGCATGACTTTGGTGCTATTTTTGGTCAAAAAATCTTTCACAAGCAACGATGAATGAGCAGGTGCATTATCGTGATGCAAAAGCCACGAATTGTTTTTCCAAAGTTTCGGACGTTTTTTGCGTATCGCCTCTCGCAAACGGCGCATAACTTGAAGGTAATACTCCTTATTGACCGTACGACCTTGTGGTAAGAATTCCTGATGCACTACGCCACAGTAATCAAAGAAGACAGTGAGCAAAACCTTCACATTTGACCGAACTTGACGTGCTTTTTTCGGTCTTGGACACTCAGGATGCTTCCACCGAGACGATTGGGCTTTAGTTTCGACGTTATAACCATATACCCACAATTCATTTCCAGATATAAGCCTTTTGAGAAAATCAGGATCATTATTGCCTTCATTCAACATCTCCTGAGAGATAGTCATGCGATGGATCTTTTGATCAAAATTAAGCAGTTTTGGAACAAATTTCGCTGACACACGTCTCATGCCCAAAACGTCCGAAAAGATAGCATGGCATGAGCCAACCGATATGCCAACATCTTCAGCAACTTCTCTGATGGTAATTCGGCGATTTTTCAACACCATTTCTTCCACTGCTTGAACGTTTTCATCTGTTGTTGATGTGCTGGGACGTCCAGGGCTGGTTCGTCTTCGACATCCTCTTGGCCTTCTTGGAACAGCTTGTACCACTTATACACATTTTTCTTACTCGGAGTACACTCACCGTATGCAACTGTCAAAATTTCAAGAGTTTTAGAGCACTGGATTCCATTTTTCACACAAAATTTAATGCAAACTCTTTGCTCCATTTTTTTCGAAAGAAGAAAATCGCCGAGTACACCAAACCCTTCTAACCTTTTACGCCTTTGCCAGAAAAAAACGACACGAGTCATATAGTCAAGACTGTGAACATATAATCGTGACGAGTGTACCAACACAACAAAACAAAAAATTTAAAACTTGAATGTACGTAGCCCGCGAAAATTGAAAAGTCACATTACTTTTTGAACACACCTCGTATAATAGATTTCTTCGAAATGCAAACTCTAATCGATAAATTCAAGCAATACAAACAGATAATGTAATGTAGAATATTGAAAATGAGATATAATGTACACTCCATTCTATTCATTCGTTAGATTTATTAAAAGTTTTTGTTTCATTCATCTTCAAGTCCTTAAAACTAACCCTAAATTTGGAAGTATTTGATCAAATTCGTTTGAATTCTCTTTCATTTTTCCCAAATAATAATTTGAAATCTTTGTTTGGTTTTCATTTTTTCAATTTGAAATATAAATGAGAAAGAAGCCTTTTTGGATACTGAGAAGAAAATGGTAAATTTGGTTATGCTGAAAGTTAAAAAAAACAGCCTGTTGTATGAAAAAATTAGGTGAAGGAAATTTTGTGGCTACGTTTGGAATATACGCCTTACTAAACATTTTAATCTGCCTTGTGTCGTTTTTTCAAACATTCAATTCCATTATTTAAAAATTTTTTTTACGATTCCCGTGTGGAAATAACTCCATTTGGCCCTATCACATGTCTGGCACTAATTGGAGGCTAGTCGGGTTATTAATTTTGACAAAGTACCCTGTCGGGGACTAATCGGGGACTCGTTGGGCTTTTTGTTGCCAAAATTTCAGTCGGGGCCTGGTTGGTGGTTGGTCAAGGGCTAGTCGGGGCTTTTTGTTCACTAGTTTCCGTGCGGGTAATCTTCAGGCTCTGGTCAGAAGCTAGTGGGGCTCTGATCGGGTTATTCTTATGTTTAAGTTCTCGACGAGGTTTTATCAAATGAGGTAATATCTAAAAAAGCGTAATGATTTTTTTATTCTAAAACACTAAGAACATATTTAACAATACTTTTACACCGTTTTTTGGAGAAAAGATTTATTAATGTTAAATTAATCTCAAATATACTTAACAAATAATTATTAAGTTAATAATTTTGAATGAAAATCAACTTTTTATAACAACAACGATCAAAATCTTCAAAAAGACGTAATCTTATTATTTTGTAGTATTTTTTAGAAAATTGTGAATTGCTAGGAACATTTATAAATACCTTTGTATGGAATTTTAAGAAAATCCGTATTGGAAAAGATACATATAGATGTAGGTGAAAAGTCTGCCGAAAGTCATAAGACTCTAAATTTGTACAGAGGCTTATTTGTAAATTGATCTAAAAGGTTTGCCATATATGAATAAAGTCTAATCCTTCATATAGCTGAAATTGGAAAGAGAAAAAGTTTTTGATTAATCAGTGAAGAGCAGTATACTAGTAGTAAACTGTTAAGCACGGTACAGTTCAGATTTCACTACCACCTTCATTTGAGTCTTGCGGTTCTGGACTGGTAGTTTTAAAGAAAATCCGCAAGGGCGCGACGTGCCACCTCTTGCGCAACAGAAATGACGCGTCGAGTGTTTAAGACAGCAGTCCACACGTCACGAAGCATAATTGCGTTCGAGCTGAAGTTTTTTTTTAAAATTAATATTCTAAAAATTTTGGGGAATTTTAATTACATAAATATATGCATTTTTAAGCGTAGGATATGTTCCCCATTAAATCTGGGGTAAATTTGAGCACTTTTGATTATTTAAAAAAAATTTATGGAGATTTCCGTAAATAATAAGTATTTTTACAAACTTTTAGGGGATGTTCCACAATTTTTGGGGAGTTTGGATTATATTCTATGCGGATGTATTATCATATGACCCCTACTAGTATCCGATCAGGCCTCGACTAGGGTAAGTCGGGTCACCTGATTAGCCCCCGACTAATCTACCGTAACGCTACTGGTCGGGGGTTAGTCAGATGACCCGACTAGCCCTCGCCTTTAAGTGGGGTCGAATGGTCGGGAACCAGACTAGTTCCCCATTTGAATTTCTACATGGGTTAAAACGAAAGCCACGCGTTTTATCATAAGCCGCAAAATGCAATCCTTTGTTTTTTATTCTTTTTTGTGCGGTCAATCCTTGAATTTTCAATTTTTCGAAAAAATTTAAAAAGATGTTATGATAACCTTGTAGGGATAGCAAAAATTAAAATTTTTTTCTCTGATTTTTTTTTCATATCGTGCGTTATTTGGCATACAATGTTCATTTTCGTGTATTCTTTGGAATTTTGTAAATGCCATAAATCTAGTAATTTTTAGTTTTATGAAAAAAGTCATTAGGATACATTGATCAACTTTTTGAATAATACTAATATCCGTACAGACAATTCTTAAATCTTAAAAAAGTGGTCTCAAAAATATTCAAAATCTGTTTTTCGGATTCAGGATTCTTGGTTACAAATTAGTTTTTTATTGGGAATTAATTTTTATAATAAAAAATGTTAACAAATTATTTTGAAAATTCAAAATTGTTTATTTTTGAAAATTGATCTTTTTTATTTGGGAAACTATCTATTTTGTTAACCATTTGTCTTTTTTCGTAGAAAATTAATTTTTTGTTGTTTAAATTTCATTTCTTTGATTGAAAATTCGTTTTCTTTTTTTGTTTAAAAACTCATCTGTTGGGTTCAAAGTTGAACTTTTTCGTTAAAAATTGATTTTACTTGGTTAAAAACATATTTCTCAAGCTTATAATTAAACTATTATATTTTCTGTTTAAAATTTATATTTTTTAGTTCAAAATTCATCTATTTTTTTGAATTTTTTTTTTAGAAAATCCGGCTTCTGAATTGAAAATTCAATTCTTGTGTTAAAAATTTATTTTCTTGATTGAAAATGGATTATTTTAGTTAAAATTTCATTTCTTCCAATAAAATCTTATCAAATTTTTTGTAAATTTGTTTTAATTTGTTAGAACTTGAGTTTTCTTTACTAAAAATGTAGCTGTTCTATTATTGCCATAAAATTGATCTTTTCAGTTAAAAATTTACTTATTTTATTGAAAAATAATTGTTTTAGACGAAAGTTTAATTACATTTTTTGACAGAAAATGCATCTTTCTGTATTGTAAATTCAACTTTTTTTCTTCAAAACCTCGTCCTTATGACTTAAAGACTCAAACCTTTTTTTGGATCAAATTCAACTCGTTTGTTGAAAGTTCTTACTTTTTAGTTTAATTTTACAGTTATTTATTGAAAATTAAAATATTTTTTTTGGGAAAGTATCAAATATTACACTGTTTGTTAAGAAGTAATTTTTTGGCAAATATTTATCAGTTTGGTTGAAAATGAATTATTTTAGCTGACAATATAATAATAATATTAAAATAATTTCAACTTTCAGTGGAATTTCACCTCTTTTCAAAAAGAAATAAGTCTTTTCCGTTAAAATAAGATCCTTCCAGTTCTTTTCCATTATTCAAAATCAACGGAAACAAATTTTAAATTATAAATTCTAATCATGCGTTTATATGTAATATGTATATTATTTTATGAAAATTATGAGAAATGTAAAAAATGTTCAGCTTCGGAGGCAGTTGCTCTCATTTTTTAAATATTTAAAATTTCGTCATCAAAATGAGATGTCCTTTCTTTAAAGAAATTAAAAAAAAAATTAAAAACTCTTAAAACATAAATTTCAATCAAGCGAACCAAAGTAATACATTATTTCCTGAAAATCATGATTAGTGAAACTATTTTTCAAGTCGATCGCACTTGTCTTCAATCTTAAAGTAGGTAAGAGATTATCTTAAAAATAAGAGCTGCTCATATCTGTCAAAAAAAATTTGTTGTTCTGCACTATCTGGTCTAAAAAAATAGTAATAATAACCGAATAAATGTCAAGAACATTGACCTGATTTTGACATGTATTTCACATAAGAATAATAGACGTTTTTATAAATTTTATTGAGAACCTTCAATATTAGGCGACTTGTGTCGCAACTCAACATTTTTTTCGAAATTAACAATAGACTGAAAAAATGGTTAGTTGGGCCAACTATTTAGTTTGTTAGATATGGTACTGCTATTTTATTATTTGGGACAACCATTTGCTTAGTTGCTGGTACTAACTGAATTGTCACTGCAACTAATGGAATTGTTGTACCCACTAATAAAATAGCAGTATCAACTAATAGAATAGTATAACGATATCTTACTAACTAAATAGTTTGACCAACTAACCATTTTTTTCATTGCAGAATACGAATAAGATATTAATTTTTAATATAACTGCCATAAGTCTGTTTTATAGGGACCCACAAAAAACCTATAAATAAAAAAATGGGATTTGTGAGTTTTTAGCGCTAGATATTATTATTATTATTATTTTAATTCAAATGACTTTTAATAGATAATATACTACTTAATATTGATCATTAGATGTTTACGTAAATTGTTTCAACAATTTATTATTGTTTTTAGGTATTTTTATTTAGAATAGAGTTAGAATTTTGCGATTTTTTCAGAAAATTTCACTTTTTGTCCAATTTTCAATGAGAGGGAGTTAATAATTTATTAGTTTTAATAAAAATGATTGTTTAAACAATTTATCATCACATTTAATAATATTCTCCTAGAATAATGTTAGAAAATTGAATTTTTTCAATAATGTGCACTTTTTGTCAAATTTCCAATTAGAGCGATGTAAACAATTAATTAAAATTAACAAGCCTAATTTTTTTAAACAATTTTCTAACATTGTTAATAATATTTCATCCAAAGAATGCAACAAAGTTACGTTTTTTTCTGGAATTTTCAACTATTTGTCTATTTTAACTTTTTTTTAAATTAATTTAAATCACAAAAATTAATAAATCTAAACAAATTATTATTGTTTCTAAGTATTTTCTTTTAGATAGTTCTTCTAGATATTTTCTTCTAGCTAGATAGTTGCGGTTTCTTTTGAAATTTTCTGCTTTTTACCCACTTCTTATTTTTAAAGTAATAAATAATGCAAGTTAACGAACACAGTTGTTTAAACATTTTATTTATATTTATAACCGTCTTCTCTTAGATAAGTGCTCAAAAGCTGCGGGTGTTTCTGCACACTCAAAATCTTTGTCCATTTTTCGTTTAGTTGGGTAATAATTACAGAAAGTTAACAAATATGCTTATTTAAACAATTTCTTATTGTTTATAACTATCTTTTTCAGATTAAAGCTAGAAAGTTGCTTTTTTCTGCAATATTTAGTTTTTCTTTGACTTTTTAGTTATGAACAAATAATAAGTGAACTTCAACAAAAATAATTTTTCACGAAGATTAAGTAGAAATATTAGAAGTATTAGTAGAAGAAGCATTAGACAAAAAGTTGATAATTTCAGAAAAAAGGGGGATTATTTCTAGCATTATCCAAGAGAATATTATAAATGCCATATTTCAAATATCTGAAAATATAGTTTCTCTATGATTTTAAGAATCAAAATGTCATGTCATGTTATGTTATGTAATGTAATTTCAAATAAAAGATATTTTTTTATGACACATGTTAAAATTCACAAAGAAAAATTAATATTAACCATGTTTTTTTCTAACCGTTGCTTCTTTCAAATGTTTGAAAAACTATTGCGCTTTAATGAAAGAAAGTAAAATTTAATTGTAGTCATAGAAAAATTTACTTTCAAAATTGGAAACAGCAGATTTGCAGAGAATGTTTTTCGAGAAAAATTAAGCCGCCGTTTATTAAAACGCAATCATTTTTCAAAAATTGGTAAGAAGCGATGGGCAGAAACAATTCATTTGCAAAAAACATGGTTAAAATAATGGTTTTTGGTTAATTTGAACATTTTTCATAATAAATAATGTTTTTCTATTAGAAATGACATCATTTATAATATTTTGATTCTTATAATCATACAAAAACTATTTTTTCAGTTATCTGACGTTTGGCATATATATTATGTATATTATGTATATTATGTATTAGAAATAATTTGAGTTTAAAGAAACACATACGAAAATCATAATTAGCGCTGAAAACTCACAAAACCCATTTTTTCATTTATGGGGTTTTCGGGACCCTATAAAACTGATTTATTGCGGCGTTATTTAAAATTTATATTTCATTCATATTTTATACTAAATTTTAAATCGAAATTTTGATTTTTGACTCGTTTCACTCAATGTTGGTGATTCTGAATAGAGTTGATAAGATTGTCTTTTGTTCTAGTGGGAAATGCGTGTTAAAATTCATCGCGCTTGAGCCACTTCTAAATATTTTTCTTTTCAAACAAAAAAATGGATTGATTTTTTGTGAATTTGAACATTTTTTTGGGCGATATGCATTGAAATTCGCAAAAAAATTTTGGACCACCCATGATATAAAATATATTTCATTGGAAGAATGAAAAATCCTAACAACAATTTACATACTTGCTATCCATTTCAGTTTTCTATTTCCAAAAATGTTCCCTTTCAAACATATAATATGTAACAATTTTTAAATATATCCAAAAAATATATATCACTGCAAAATTGGCGCAAAATTAATATTAAAATAACTACATTTTCTATCATAGGATTTTAATTTCAATTTTTATCGGCTGTCAATAATCTATATATTTTATGTACATACTATACATTTTTATCCCAGCAGGAATTAGTTTGGGAATTAGTTTATAATTAATAATTAAAATTCGCCAACTAGCTTAATTTTAAATGTCTATATTTTAAAATCATAGACTATTGAACATTTAACAAAAATCTATTATAAATGCGTCCCAGTCATTTACTTTATCTTAAAGATTTGCCTTGAAAATCCATGAATTTTCAAAGTGTATACTTTTCAAATAACCTAATTTTTAATGTTTTCTAAAAATAGTTTAGTCTTATAGATTTCAAATTTAAAATTGTTCTATTCTAATGATTTATAAATAAAGATATTAGAAGACAAATAAATAGATAATTTTGATTTCCCAGAATTAGTGTTAGAGGATGGAACTTGGAAAAACCGGTAAAATATGGATATCGAGGATCAGCTTCAGAAAAAAAATTGAGAAAATTGTAAAATAAGACTGTAATTAGACTGCAAAAAAGGGGAAGGTGTTGGGCGTCCGAGACATTTTTTAAGGATTTGTTACGAAACGAGGGAGGGGTTCCTTCACTCATGTACTTAATTTTTGCATACTTTTAAAAACTTTCTCTTGGAGATTATCCTTTTGGTAATAAATTTGATTATTTGGGTGAAAATTTAACAATGTTCTTAAGAAGACATCCTTTTTGATTGCAAATTCAAAATTTTTTTAATTCGATTTTTATGTTAAAAATTCAAATCTTTATGTAGAAAACTAAACTTTTGTTTAACATCCATATTTTGTTGCTGACAAGTCAACTGAAATCTTGTTTGGATGAAAATAATTTTTTTTCTGAAAATTTTCCTTTTTGATTTAAACATTCATCTTTTTTTGTTAGAATGTATTGCATCTTTCTTGGATAACAATGTAACTGTTTTGATCAAAATTCAAATAATTCCTAGGAAATGTATGTCTTGTTTAAAATTCGTATTTTTGTGTTGAAAAGTCAATTTAAATCTTTTTGGATGTAAATTAAACATTTTTGCGTGGAAAATTGGTCTTTTTTATTTAAAAATTCACCTGTTTCAGTAGAATTTTTATTTTTCTTGGACAATAATGCAACTATTTCTTTGAAAATTCACCAATTTTGTTGAAAAGTCATACTGTCATACTGTCCATATGTATATGTAAAAAACACACACACAAATTGGAAAGAATTAACAAATTTTATTTAAAAAATTTTATTGTGCGTCTTAGAAGTGGCTTAAAAAATATAAAATTAATGTGTATTTCACAAACAACCGCACACTTAATAAATTTTCTTTGTTTAAAAATAAAGACAAAGATAACAAAGAAAACATATCTGGTTAAGTATATATGATAAATTGTAAATGTTACAATACGATTTATTTGGTGAGACGGGTAGGAGATTAAAGACTCGTATTTATGAATACAAACAGGATTGTGAATTAGGCAATCAAAATACTGGTTTGTCACAACATGCATTGCAATTTGATCACTATTTTGATTTTGTGATTAATAATATAAAAATGTTAGCTCGTCAAAACAATACGGAAAAAAGATGAATATTAGAGTCTATTTTCATAAATAAATTTATTAAAAATTCCATATATTTGAAAACTGAAATATTAAATGGAGATAAAATTCATCAGAGTATTTTATAATAAATGATTTATATATAAATTATTAAATAAAATTGTTTCAATTCTTAAATTCAATTTACTTTGGCGCACTTTTCATCAAATTCTCCATTTTAAAAATCGGCCTTTCTTAATTACTCATGTAAAATTGACTTTATTTGTAATGTATTTGTTAGTCCATGTTTGTTCTTCCAAACAATAAGTATCTGTTGTCGTTAAAATTTTATTTTCAAATGTAGTAAATATTATATAATTTGGAGCCTGTTTTATTTTTGAGGCTTCAAATTTAAAGTTTTTGTGTTTTTCTTAAAAAAATGACACTTTTCAAATCATGCATATAAAAAAATTTTAACTTCTAGCAATTAGCTGAATTTATCGAATTTGGCTTACCCCAAAATGATGCTCCTTTGTAAGGACTAAAGTACAATTGAAATGTCTTGTTTTTGGATTTTAATATCAAAATTAATAGATAAATTTATACACAATACGTGTGGCCCCCTTGCGGTCACACGTGGAAAATCCGATGGGGCCCAGATCAGAACTCAGCAATAAGTTGGGCAATTTCTGCACGGGTTGCTTCCTCCTGAAGATTACCATCTTAGTTACAAATTGTATTATTTTTTGGAAATTAAAAATTTTTGCTAAAACGCCATGCTTTTTGGTCGAAAAAACAACTTTTACGGCTCAAAATTCAACTGTTTCGTAGAAATTTCACTTTTTGTTAAAAACTCATCTTTTCATGTTGAAAAGTCAAACTGAAATCTTTTTTGAATGAAAATATAATTTTTTTAAATTTGTCTTTTTGATTTAAAAATTCATCTGTTTTAGTAGAAATTTCATATTTCTTGAATAAAAATGCAACTGTTTGATTAAAAATTAGTCTTCTTTGCTTGACGATTCAACTATTTTGATTTAAAATTTTGGTTGAATGACTTTTTTGTCTAAGATCTCTATTTTTATTTAAAAATTCATCTCTTAGGTTAAAAGTTTAACTATTTTGTTGAAAACTAATATTTTTAAATGAAAAATTTAAATGTGTAGGTGAAAATTGAAGTACGGCAACAAATAAGTTTTTCACAAAAGTGTTCAACATTCATCGACTGATTGAAATTTCAGCCAAAATAATGAATTTTTAACCACGAAGATTTATTCTCAGCCAAAAAAATACAAATTTTTAATGCAATATGTACATGAATTTTTAACCAAAAAGTTGAAAAAAAATTAATATAAAAACTTCTGACATTTTACCCATCATAGAAATAAGAAATTAAAGTTGCCATCTCTGGGCCAGATCGGGCCTCCATTTTGAATGTCCAGATCTGGGCCCTGTCGGTTAGGGCGTTTCATTCACGTTCTGGCGTTAGACTGATTACCCTGTCAGGCCCGCATTTTTCCCGATCGGGGCCCGACCGGCGCCCCATCAAAATTTTTGCACGAGGGTGGGGGGGGGGGATAAGAAGTTTTTTCAAACCAGGGGAAAAGATGAATTATTGGAAGAGGCAGAAAATTTCGAAAAATTGTTTCAATTATACAAAACAAAAACATGAAAAATAAGCATGGAAACCAAGCTAAATGGTAAAACTTATTATTAAAACTTGCCATTAAAAAAAATATATTCCTATTTATTTTATTTATTTTATGGAATATTATCGTTTAGTAATTACCTATTGGAAAACTATAATTTTTAGAAAATATATGAATTTATTGAAAACAACAAATATTCATTTTTAAAAAGGCTATAGAAATGAAAAACATGAGAAACCACTGAGTTAAAAAAAACAGAATGCTTAACAGATTGAACTCTGTTCAAAGCAATTAGATTGCAATTTCTTGAAACTTAAAAATAGGCACACGAATATTGATTTGTTTTTGTGCATATAAGACAGGTAAAACGCACATTCACCTTCGTTGTTTTTAATTTTCTAATAGTGAAAGCGTAAACAGTTTAAAATCCGAGAATAACAAATTTTCAATGACAAGAGAATATAAACATTTTCAAACGAGTTGAATAAATAATAATAAGTTACTATATCTGACAGATATAAATGAAATAAATTATATCTACTTTCATTTATTTTCTCTATAGACCAACATGATTTTGACTCATTAAGTTTAAACACCTTAGGGGTATTTTTAGTCGTACTTTTTCTTAAAAAAAAAAACAACTCATTTCCATCTTATAGGTATAGAAATATCATATCAGACTTAAAAGAATCCAGAAAACTCTGAATTTTAGTAAGTTCTGTTTTTTAACTTAGATTTTGTATACATTTACGTTTGTTAAAACTATATTTTTCTATTTGCTGACTTAAATTATCTATGACAAAGATAATCGATGAGTGTTGACAATATTTTGCAAAAAAATAACTTTGATGAGCAACTTTGATAGATATCAGATAAAAAAGATTTTCCTTCAGCAAAAAGGTGCAAATTTTCTATTTGTTAACATAAATTATTTACGGCAAGGAAAAATGTTGACTAATAACAATATTTTGTAGTAAAATAAGTTCAATAAACTATTACGATACATATGAGGTGAGCTCGAAATTTTTTCTGTAAAAAAAGGTGAGAATTTTCTATTTGTTAAAGTAAGTCATTTATATCAATGCTAGATAAATACTTGTTAACAATATTTTTTATTTCATTGATTCCGCTGAGATATTTTGATAAAATTCAGCCAGAAAAATATATTATCTTGCCAAAAACGTTAATCTTTTTATTTCTTATATATTTGAATAACAAGAGTTTATAACAAATTTGTAGATCATATTTGGTTGACCAATTTTTGTTTTCATTTTTTGGTCTCTTATGTCGCTTTTCCAAAAATTAAATGTTTTAATTTTTTATTTTATCTTTCACGATTAAAACCAAAACGACGCATTATCTAAAAAATGAATTACAACTTTGTTGCTCTTTTTTGGGTGAACAAGTTTTGTTCAATTTATTTTTTCTTAGCTTGTGTGGTTTCTCCAAAAAATGATTTTTTAAATCATGTTAAAGTAGGTTCTAAATAAGCAGCGATTTCAATGTAATTTAGAACCTACTTTGACGATAAAATTGTCAGAAATCGGCCGTTTTTTCACGTTTAACGTCAAAGTATGGTCTGTATTTAAGATAAATTAGACTCGCTTTTAAAGCTCAAACTACTACTGTAGGGCTTGTGGCATCAAAGCAGGTTCGCTATAATCTCACACCAATATGGATGAATAAGAATAAGTTTTGCTATTTATCAGAAAAAATAAAATATCTGTGATATAAATATCAAGGATATTCGCAGTTATTTTTTAGACATATTATTAATAGAATTTGTTGATTGTGATGCTAAAGCAAAGTAGACTGAAAAATCCGCAAGTACTGAGAAACGAACCCGAGATCCCACGCACGCATTGAGTATTTACCAAACGCCTAATGCCCTAACCGATTGAGCTAACGGAACGCGTTAGGATGTCTTCAATAAAAATCACTAGCACTTGTCGAATAAATCAAGGTCCAAAATCTTTTTAAATCCAAAACAATTAATTGAATAATTACTTTTTTTAAAACTTTATGTGTAGTTAAATTTTTGAAACGATTTTTGAAGAGTTCAATATACATTGGTTCTGTTTTTTAGAACTATTCTACGTTTTACGCTTTAAAAGCAAAGCAAAAAAAAGTCGTTCAGCATCATAATTTATCCAATTGTAGTCAAAAATACAAATATTGAGTTCAAGATTCAATCTAATATTTTTTAGGAAAGAAGTTTATATTAATAATAACAGTACTGGTTTTATACCCTATTGTCTCGTCGTAAATATGATAAAAAAATTAAAACATTTATATTTTCTAACAAAAAGAAACGCTGTTTTCTCCTAAATCAAGTGGTAGATACGTTAATAGTAGTATTCCTCTAAAAAATGTTTCAAAAACTTTCAATTATTATTGTTTAGTAACAAAAATGACTAAACCATTGGAAAAGTGGCACTGTTTTTTCGAAAAAAATAATTTTCTGCACAATATCATGTTGCAAATAAATTAACCATAATACTATAATAAAAATTTTATGACAATCTGTGAATTCAATTATAATTATTAAATATATATTCCAATATATTTTTCAAATTTTTTTATTTCAAACATAATATTTGTCGTTAGCGATATATATTTGATTATTATAATTTGTTGTGATTCTCAATCACCTACATGACTATTTAATACATAAATTTTTATTAATTATTGATAAAAATGTTTATAATTACTTATTGATCGAAAGTATTTGGTAATTTTCCAATATGAATATCATCCTCATACAAATTTTCAGCATTTTTAGTTAAGAGACAATATTTTTCTGTGATTAAGCATTGGAAGGAAGTATTGATTTATATATAAATAATTAATGACAATTAGGTTAAATCTTAAATTAAACATTTTTGTTAATTAAGTGTGCACACAGTCATTAAGATGACCAATGAGTTCAATTAAATTGAGTAGAAAATAATTTTTACTTTATTTTTATAAAGTTCGAACACTGTAGGCTCGAAAGATTCAATGTAGGGTCATTATTGAAGGGGAGGTTCAACAGCGTCAAAGTAGGATCTTGAGTTATAAAAATGTAGGCTCTTCGAGATTCAAAGTTTCTTCAGAGAGGTGTTACAGCCTCAAAGTAGGCTCTAATGTTTCATTTTCTAGGAGTTAAAAGTTTGAAGCAGGGGCTATAAGTCTAAACAGCGTTAAAGCAGGTTCTAATAAGGAGCTGCTACTTCAAAGTAGGGTCTAAATTTTGACTCGGGTAGATATTTTTTTATGCTCAATTTTTTTGATATTCATGTTTTTTTTTGTATTTTTCATAGTTTTACTATACAATGATTAATTTTAGTTGAATAATATTCTTTTTTTTTAATTTAACTACTTTCGATAAATTAGACAAAATTATTCCATAAACTTATAATTTTAATATTCTATTTCTGGTTTAACATTTACCTTCTTCCGTTGAAAATTCAACCATTTGGTTGAAAATTCATGTTTTTTGTTGATAATTAATCTTTTTTTGTAGGAATGGAATCTTTTTGGTGCAAAATTTATTGCTCTTGCATGACAAAAATTAATTTATTAATTAAATAATTCTTGGTATTGAACATTCATTTATTTGGTTAAAAATTCCTTTTTCTAAAGTGACAATTATTTTTTCAAACTATGAATTGAACTAAAGTTTTCATAGGTCCGTCCACTCAGCGCCGCCACTAAGGCAAATTATAAAATGGAATACCCTATATTTTTTTGAGTTTTTTGCTAATTTTATGCTAAAACAAAAATTTGTTTGCTCTTTAAACTTCGGAGAAACGGGTGGCGGCGCTAGCAGGACGTCCACTCAGCGCCGCTACCTACGAAAACTATATTACTCTATAATTACCTTTCTAACTATACGTTTTATTATTTGATTGGCAATTTAAACATTTTCTTAAAAAGGCATCCTGTTTCGTCGCAAATTCAACTTTTTTGTTCAAAATTCAACTCTTCGTACAACATTAACCTTTTTTTTTAAATCCGTATTTTTTGCCGATAAGTCAACTGAAATCTTTTTAGGATTTCAAAGTTCATATTTTACAGTAGAAATATTTTATCTTGCTTGGAAAAAAGGCAACTGCTTGGTTCAAAATTCTTCTGTTCTTTTAAAAATGTAACTATTTTGTAGAGAATGTACTTTTTGTTTAAATTTTGAATTTTGGTGTTGAACAGAAAACTAGAATCTTCTTTGGATGAAAATGGTTTTTTAAAAAAATTAAAAAGTCATGTTTTAAGAGAAATTTCATGATTTTTTAATAAAAGTACAACTGTTTAGTTATAAATTCTACTGGTTTTTTAAAAATTTAACTATATAGCAGAAAGTTTACTTTTTGTTTAAAATTTATATTTTGGTGTAGAAAAAATGAACTGAAATCTTTTCTGCATTTGTCGTTTTTTTTATTAAAAATTCGTCTATTTAAGTACAAATTTCATGTTTCATAGATAATAATGCAACTATTTTGTTAAAAATTATTACTTTTTGGTGGAAAAAATTCATCTTTTGAGATTGAAAATTCAAATTTTTTTCGTAGAAACTTTTTTTGTTGTTAAAAAATTCTTACTTTGATATTGAAAACTCATGTGGAATCTTTTTCGGTTGAAAATTCAACTATTTAAATTAAAAAAATAAAATTCATGTTTTAAGAGAAATCTCATCTTTTTTACATACAAATGCAACTATTTGTAAGAGAGTTCAACAATTTTATTATAAAGTCATCATTTTCGGTCAAAAAATCGTCTTTTTGGATTGAAGGTTACATTTTTGCGCAGAAACTTATTTCGTTCTCTAAGAATAAATATTTTGATCGTAAAAAGTCAATTAAAATCTGTTTAACAGAAAATTTAACTATTTTTGATATTCTTTTTATTTAATTTAAAAATTGTCTGCTGTAGTATAAATTTAAATTTAAAAATGAAAATGTAACTTTTTGTTTACAAAGTTTTCTTCCTTGTTTAATTATTCGACCATTTTGTTTGAAAGATTTGGTTGAAAGACATTGTTAATTTTTTGTAATTAAAAATTCAACTACTTGGGTAAAATTTAATCTATATTCACAGAGGAAACTAGGGGTAAAAGTGTTGCAGGTAATAATTATTTCGGGTAAAGTCAGCTAGGGTAAGGGTATTACGGCTAAGGATAATTGATAAGTGGATAAAGCATAACTGACTTTACCCTGGTGGAGGGTAATATTCAGACGGAGTTTCATGTGTTGATTTTATATTTAAAGAAAAGGCTATAAATATTGAATTATAGAATCCGTGACAAATTTTCCGAAAATAATTGATGAGTAGCTTGAAAAAGATTCCACCAATCGGAGCGCGAGTTGTACAAACTGTCGTAGAGACGGGCTTGTGTATTTAAAAAAATTGTGTTTCTTTTAATTTTCAAACGGCAACTTTTTTATGTTGCGCTCTGATTGGTGGGATCTTTTTCAGGTTACTCATCGCTCATTTTCCGGAGCTTTGAGGCTTGGAAGATTTGTCACAGACTCCAAGTAGGACATACTTATGCCTGCACAGCACTGCATAAAGATGATACATGACATCAATGATTAAATTGATCGCCAAATTGTGAACTCAGAACACATTATTCGCAAAATATATTTGACAGCAGACACAGGGTTTCAAAGTCGCCATGGTCATGAAAGTTAGTAGGCGATTGACACAGCGGGAACTTTTCTTTAAGTCTCTAAAATAAACTATTTTCTAATTAAAAACTAATTAAAACTAATTAGAAATCTTGGCATAATGGTAAAGTATATATTTACTGAAAGTATGGGATCGGTACTTGCACTATTCGCGATCTGCATGAACAAAATTAATTTACCGACCGAGCACAGTAGCACAATCGACACATCGATCAAATGCTGACGAGGTACAGTTGGACCTCGATTCTATCAACTTTTCGCGAGGAGTGTTCACGTTATTGAGGTCGCTTGAAGAAGTGAAGTACAGCAGAGATGTACGCAGCAATAAATAATGGCATATGATTTAAATCTCTGGGCATCATGTGCCCAAACGTTAAAAAATATCCGGACGAATAGTGGTGGGGGCACCAGATGAGATGAAGGTCACAGTATCGGTGGTTGATAGAATCGAAGTCTGAGTTGAAGTCAGCTAGCAAGATGCCTGCATGCTGAGGGCTAAGGAATAATCATATATGTAATACTTCTATATTGCTAAACACGTAAGAGGCTGCTGGCAAAAAATAGAGTGTAGACATATATTTCTGTCTTACGCATAGAGCAGAGAACGTTCTCAGAATTGTGCGTGCGATGCCAAACTTGGAAGGGGTGGACAAGGGGGGATATTAATTATATATATATGTTCGGTTTTGATTCCTCTAGAATCAAACCGAAGGGCCTATGACAAAGCCACTTGGTCCCTGTACCAAGGGTTTCTACTGAATATGGTTACAAAAATAAATAGGCAGTCGCGGACAATTGTCCCGGGGTGGTCCCGAAGGAATTAACCCCCAAGCGGAGGTGTGAAAACCGTGCCGAAA
>NC_046657.1:78991833-78993009 GCF_010883055.1 Belonocnema kinseyi | reverse complement strand
CGGTATGTTAAGGTGGAAATGACACCTTCTTGGTATGCAAAAATGAAACCCTCTGTACCAGACTTCAATCCGGGCGATTTAAGGAAAGCAAACGTTAGCTCAGAAGACATTGACTGATCCTTCACGTTTCTGTGGAAGATACCATGCATCCTCTTATCGAGGAGCTGTTCACGAAAGTTTTTCTCTTGTGCTTTCTTAATCCGGGCTTTCAGGAGTGAGTACTCGAGATAGATTAGATTTGATGCATTTTGCTCAGCCCTAATACTGAAGTCAAGTCCGAGTGTTTCAGCAGCCTCCTCCGCTGCTTTGTACAGAAATGCTCCTTTGCCCACTTCCTCGTTATTCCTGGCCATTTTAAGAAGAGGGTCTCTTCCATTTGCAACTCTATGTGATGTACCCAGAATAATCCTGTTGTTTAGACATTCAAGACTCAATATTCCGCGACCCCCTTGACGGCGCGAGATGTACAGTCGCGGAACGGAAGACTTAAGATGCATGCTTTTGTTAATGTGCATAACCTTTCTTGTCCCGATATCAAGAGATCTGAGCTCATTCTTCGTCCATGGAACTACTCCAAATGAATAGAGTAGTACCGGGACGGCAAGCATGTTCGTTGCAGATACTTTTTTCCTCGCCGACAGTTCGGAAGACCAAATCTGTCGGATGAGACGTTTGTATCTGCTTCGGAGAGTATCCTTTATAGATGTCACATCCTGAATGCGTCACATCCTGAATGGAATTCCATTCCAATTTCCTTAGTATATCGTTCGACAATCCCCAGAGCTAGATACAGTTGCTCTCTGTTTTAGCATAGATCTTAAGATCGCCCATGTAAAATACATGAGTGACCTTGTACTTTCGATCTGCAGGTTTTCCGTACAAGTACCCGTCGGAATGGCGCAGTGCTAGAGATAGTGGCAATAATGTAAGGCAAAAGAGGAGTGGGCTCATGCTGGCGCCCTGAAAGACACCTCTCTGAAACGTGACATTGTTAGTTGTCACACGATTTTTGCCAGATGAGATAGTAAATCTTGTTTTCCAAAGCGGCATCAATCTCTCTATGCACCCAACTACTTGCGGATGAACCTTTAAGATTTCCAAAAGACAGATGATAAGTCTATAGGATGTAGAATCGAAAGCTTTCCGATAATCAATCCAGGCCATCGATAGGTCACG
>NC_046657.1:78976745-78991733 GCF_010883055.1 Belonocnema kinseyi | reverse complement strand
TCCTATAGTTAAGGCTTATCACTGCCTTTATTTTCTAAAATTAGATATTTCAGTTTGTATGGGAAGACCACGAAGATGTTTGTTTTATTAAATAATTCAACCAATAAAAAATTCCAACAATTTCATTATTAAATTGAACAGATTTTGAAAAATAGATAGTAATATGTAAATACACTTACAGAAAAGAAACGATTTGTTTTCCTTAGCACTCAGCATGCACACATGCTGAGAGATCTCAGTTGATTTTTTTGTGACTATATCTTTGGCGAAAAAACTTTGAAGCCTAAAATACAGTTGAACCTAAATTCTATCTACCACCGATATTGTAAACTTCGCCTTATCTTGTACCTTCACCACTAATCGTCATGATTTAAATCAACCGCTATTATTTATTACTGCGTATATCTTTTCTGCGTAACTTCACTTCTCCGAACGACCTTGATAACGTTAACACTCTCCTCGAAAAGTTGATAGAATTGAGGTCCGACTGCATCTCATCACCATTCGATCGATGTGTCGATTGTACTACTGGGATCGGTTGGTAAAGTAATCTTGTTTAAGCACATAGTAAATAGGGCAAGTACCGCTCCTGCACTTTCAATAAAAATGTACTTGCCCATTATCCTAAGATATCTAAGTAACCGATAATATGCAAAGATTCCTGTAATTAAGTGGAAAATAGTTTATTTTAGAGAATTTTCGAAAAGTTTTCGCTGTGACAATCATCCTCGTAAATTCTGATGCCGAAACTTTGCGCTGTTCATTTTAATTCACCTACTAACTTTGAAGACCATAGCGAATTTTAAACCCTGTGTCTGTTGTCAAATTTATTTTGGCGAATAAGGTGTTCTGAGTCGACAAATTGACGATCAATTTAATTATTGATGTCATGTATCATCCTTCTGTAGTACTATGCAGGCGTAAGTATGTCATAATTCGAGTCTCTGACAAATCTCCCAAGCTTCAAAGCTCCTGAAAATGAGCATTTTGTAACCTGAAGGAGCTCCCACCAATTAGAGCGCAAGATAAATAAGTTGCCGTTTCAAAAATAAAAAGAAACACAATTTTTTAAATACAACAGCCCCACCCTACGACAGTTTGCACAACTCGCGCTCCGATTTGTTGAATCTTGTTCAAGATAATCACCATTCATTTGCGGGAGATTTGTTACGGAAACCATCATTTAAGTAATCTTGTTTAGGCACATCACGAATAGTGCAAGTAACAATCACGCACTATCAATAAAAATGTACTTGGCCATTATTCCAAGATTTATAATTAACCAATAACATGCAAAGATTCCTGTAATTAAGTGGAAAATAGTTTATTTTGAAAAATTTAAAGAAAAGTTTCCGCTGTGACAATCATCTTCGGAAATTCCCAAGTTAAAACTGTACGTTGTTATTTTTAACGTATCTACTAACTTTGAAGACCATGGCGACTTTAAAACATTGTGCCTACTGTCAAATTTATTTTGATGAATAAAGTGTTTCGAGAATTTGGCGATCAATTTGATCATTAATTTCATGTATCATCTTTCTGGAGTACTTTCCAGTCGTTAGTACTATATGTCATAATTCAATTTTTATGGCCGCATCTTTAAATAAAAAATCCGCATGTGAAACCTCGTCTATTACCCTCGTCCAGGGTAAAGTCAGGTATACGCCACCTACTTATCAATTACCCTTACCCTATCTGACTTTATCCCGAATAAATTATATACATTTTTTCCTTTGTCTTTTGTTTGGAAGGTTTAGTCGATTATATAAACTTTTATTTCTTTATAAACAAATCATTACTGGAAGTGTTCACATTTATTTTAAGGGATGTCTTAAAATCTCTTAAAGATTCAAGCAAGGAAGTCGACATTTCCCAAAAATAAAAATCACTGTGGATTTTTCATGTTTTAAATATTTATTGAAATAATATTGTAATCATCAAATTGCTGTGGGACACGGCGATACTATTAATATATACATAGACCTGCATAACTTCGTATATATTCACAAAACAATTTGTAGCTTTTCATTATCAAATTTATAGAAATTTTCGAACAATCTTCAGTAAATCATTTTTTCTAATTATATTACTACAGTTTCACTAGTAATTAGTGAAATTTCACTAATTTATGCTTATATCATACATTAAAATGAACTTTTATTGTTCAAGGATATTAAAAATATTAAGAAAATTAATTAAATCTACGGGTGCAGTTCCGAATAGGTGAACGTGACGATTTCCTTCACACTGCGTATACTTTTGTATTTTGACGCGCTGAATACGAAAATGATAGTGAATAATGGCGACTCGGCGATTTTCATGGTGAAATTGCGAAAAAACCATAAAAATATTGGTTTTTGCGTTTATCTTAGCCAATATGCAAAATCTCGCAAAATGTTTCCAATAAAAGTTGTAGACCGTACAATAACACACATTTTTTGTCTAACACATTTTTTCTACGAGCGATAGTTTCCAAGAAAATTAGTGATATCTCGATTTTAATGAAAAAAAACAATGAGCATTCTCCATTGGTTTCGGTTGGATACCTACTCACGCTTTTCACCACGAAAAGGTTGGAGTATTTTGAAAAGCATTTTTTTGTATTTTTTCATTGTTTTTTTTTTTACTTTTATGGTTTTTAAATATATTTTAATTTATTTTAATTAGAAATTCTGAGTATATTCTATTTATTGTCTAGATTGTATACTCATTATAAGTTTTTTTATAATAGTCTGCTGAGTATATTTAGTGGCCAGAGTAATATGCTTTTATGCTAGTAATTAATTCTTTAAGCGGATCAGCAACTAGTTTCTTCACGCGTCGCCGCCAAAAAAAATTCGCAGAGATGCTCTGCAATGTTGCTCTTACGCACTCCTCCTCGTGAGAGAAATCGTCGCATTCACCGCCAAGATGACTCGAAGTTTTGTGTGTGCGCTCCGGAATCGGGGTCCACAAATTGTCCGGAAAGATTCACAGTTTTGTGGACAAATCCATGATCTTCGAGATTAATGTATCCCTTCCAACAATCGGTGTGGATTTCTGTCCCTTACACTACATGCTTTTTTATTAATGCAATTAAAGTAGCCTGACCTCTCTTATTATCGGGACAGAATTTCAACCGATAGTTGTAGGAATGTCCATTGTGGATCATTCCGAGAATCCATGATCCTTCTAAAACATGTCCTCGCTCGTATTTTCGACGGCCGATTTTGCACTCATCGATTTCAAAAACTTCACCGACACCGCCGATGCCACCATCCTCTTCGAAGTTGCTGTCAAGAGCAAGCATGCAGACCTCTCTACAAAATGAGAAGCGGAGTGAGACTGTTTCTCGAGAAATCGATTGATTGTTTATAATGTTACTTTCCCGGATCGTTTGTTCAAAATTAAAATTTAACGCAAAACAATACGTAATGAGCATACAGGCCGCTGTAGAAATGCGGCACCTCTCAAGCCACGTGTTTTGTGCAACGGTAATTCTGTGACGATATTTGTGTATTTTATAACAAAGGATGGATCCGCAAACATGTTCAGACCCCTCAAGAGTCATCTTCTTCTTATGTTTTGAGCAAAATCGTTCAGACGGAATTAATTCGATTTGTCGCAACCACTGAAGAGTTGTTTCCCTTTCTTGGAGAATCTTAGATAAACTAAAGATATTATATGTTTCATTCATCTTGACGAGGACTCAAGAGAGGAAAATCTCGAAAATAATACTGCACGCAAGAAACACACGCCCCTAAGGACTATGAGCGCGGATGGTGGAGAAAGGCCTGTCGCTAATTGCATTGAAATTTGTAAATTTGTTACATTTCATCAGATATATCTGTGATTTTCTCGGAAAATATTACTCGTAGAAAAAAATGAATCATATAAGAAATGTGTATTTCGATAAGATCTGCAACTTTTATAGAAACGTTTTGCGAAAATTTATGTATTGGCTGAGATAAACGCAAAAAACCCTGGCATCCCAATGACTGGTTACTAAAATAACTTAGTTCCCCCTTTCCAACGTGTCATGGGGGGCGGGAAGGCACCCCTGTTACTGGAACTAGAAAAAACTTAGGTCACACCCCTGCCTTTTTTCCACGGGTAGTGGGGGCGGGAATGCACCACTGTGACTGGTCACAGAAATAATATAAGGTCACACCCCTGCCCCTTTTTCCACGCGTCATGGAGACTGGAAGGCACCCCTGAGACTGGAACCAGAAAAAACTTAGGAAACGGGTTCAATTAGGCGTATAAGACGGGTTGCTGACACTGGGGACGGTTAACACTTTTTAATGGTTTTCCCGCGATTTCACCATGAAAATCGCCTAGTCGCCAATTTTCACTATCATTTTCGTAATCAGCGCGTCAAAATACATAAGTATACGCAGTATGAAGGAAATCGTCACGTTCACCTATTCGGAACTTTATCCAAATCTACTTTTAATTCCAAAGATCAACCAAGATGTAATATATTTAATAAATATTAAAAGTCCTATTTAATACAATTCCAGCGAAATGATATGGCAAATTTTGATGTTTGTCAACTAATAATAATTTATATAGCAATTATAATATAAAATCTCTAGTCTTCTTTCAAGTTAAAGAGGTATTTTTCAAATAGAAGATTAATTTCCTACTCAAAAAGGCGAACTTTCGAAAAAGGTTAATATTCCACAAAACAGTTGAATTTGTATAACATTACCATGAATCTTGAATAAAAAACTTAATTTTCTACCAAGGAAATAATTATGTTAATAAATAGCTCATAGCTCTATTTAGTCTGAAAGGCTTTAAAAATAAGTTTAACTTTTGAATATATGCTTTAATTTTCTACCAAACCGTTAAATTTCAAGCCAAGCAGGCGAATTTTCTAAAACCTAGTTAAATTTTCAAACAAGAAAGCTTAATTCTCAATGACAACTTTAATATTTGATATTTTAAAGAAAAAGTGTTCTTATTTGAAAAAAAAACAGTTAACAAACTACATCAAATTTCAAGTGAATATTTGAATTATCAAATAGAAAATATAGATTCTCAAAGATATAGTTGACGAGCCTGATTTTTAATTTGGTTTTTCAATTTTTTTATAAATAAATATGACGCAAAAATGGCAATTTTTTCTATTTGACATTCCCGTTGCTCCTCAATAATAGGAAAATTGTTGTGATCGCCGACATTTCATAGATTTACAATGTGTAAAGATATTCCATCACGATACAATAAACAAAAATAATTTTTATAAACAAATTATTTATTGAAAATGTGTTTTCTATCATATTCAATAATTTAACTTTTTAAAAAGTTATATTGCAAGAAATTTGAATGGAAACAATATTTTAACGAAAAAAGTTTCTTAAAACACTTTTTGTTAATATGATAAACAAATTTAATAAACAATTGCATTATTCAGGAATTTGCCGTCAGAACAATGAGTTTTTTTCGAAATCAATTATTTAAAATTAGGTATCTCATGATAATTTCAGAAAAATGTATAATTTGTTGATAAATTTTATAATTTGTTTTAAAAACTTAATAAACAAATGCATTATTCAAGTATTTGTCGGTGTAAAAACTTGTGTTATTTTTTTCAAAGTCAGTCCTCTTTATTACAGAAAAAAAGTTCTTTTCATTCAGTACTTAAAGTTGCCCAACATAAGAGGGTTTGAATACAAGGAATGATTGAACAATACATTTCGCGATTTCAGCAGCTGATTTAAAGATGAAGAAATGTTCAAAACATATAGAAAGACATATGTTTTTGGTGTAAAATTTTTCGTAGAATACAATTCTGCAATTGAAATTAACAAAAAAATATATTTTGTCATAAAAAATTGTTTAAAAGAAAGTATGTTTCTGAAAAAATGATTTTTTCTTTTGAAAAATCTTATTTTTTGCATTTATTTATCATAAAAATTATGTCAATACTTAAGGTCATGTGGCGAGAGGATCACGTGACCAAACCTGGGCTTTAATTTTTCTTTCCCAACTTACGTCTAAACGAAATGAGGTAACGCTCTGAAAGTTTGGGAAATGATAGAGGAGGTAATAAGGTCCATGTTTCTGCTTTGTTCCGGTGGAAATTTTGAGAAAATTTTTTTTTTAAGAAAAAGACTTACTTCCTAACGGAATGAGAAATCGTGTTAAAAATTTGGCACGATCAATAGAAGGCATGCAAGAATGAATGTGTCTCTGGTACTAAATAATTAGAATATTGAAAAAAGTTTTTTTCTAATTACTATTTTGGAGAAATACCGACCGTGCTGTCGTCAAACCCCCTCAAGCAATTTGCAATGTTGTCAATGGGCTAATTATGAGGTTTATATTCATCAAAGTGGGACAAAACGACAAATATCGCTCACGCACATTATGCACAAATAATGCAAAAACTAGTGTTTGCACTTGAAATGCAAATAAACATATTTGTTCTGAGATACGTATCATTCTTCTGGTATCAGCTATGTCAAAGCAGCATTGAATACGAGCAGCACTCGTATTCAATGCATACAGATGCACGATGGTCGTCACACATTCTGCGCATGCAGTTCGGGCACCTCATGCGTGTTCGACTAGAAACAGCGGTTTCACACATGTGACATCTTGACCGTGTGTTCTCTCTAATAACACTCAACGCTGCTGGTACGGGCGCATCCATCTCTAAAACTTTAACTATAATTCTTTTGATCGAAGCGTGTAATCTATGGTAGGTAACCCTAATCGTCACCGAAGGTGCGGTTCCACCAAGCTATACGTTTTATCTACAGGCAATTCAGAATAAAAATTGAATAAATATATACTTTGAGGGACTTTTAAAGAAACTTTTTGATTATATGTTTCATATATTTTTCAAAAAATATTTTTCTTACCACAAAGAATATTGCAATTCTTCCAACTTTTTTGTTACAACTTCCGGTTTTACAATGTGATGAGAAATTTTTTTAATAACTACTTACAAAATACACAAATTATCTTCATCCTAGGCTAACTTTATACAGAATTTGGAAAACAAACTATCCTATTAAGAGAACATTTTTCAGGTCTGGCATAATTGAAATTAAGAGAACTTAATCAGTCATGAAAAAATAGGTGTAGAAAACTTTTGACCGGCAGAGTATGTTTCAAATAGACGGTATTCCGTTGAATTTTATATAAAGCTGGTCAAAATATGCTATCAACTTACCTTGATTATCAGATACTCCAAATAAACTTCAATCGTCATTGTCCTAGGAAAAATGCTCCTCTTCCGAATCCGACAGAGACGCTGCCACACCTTTCGCACTTCGGAGATTATCAACCCGGGCACTCATTCTGAAACATAAATGATTAAATACTTATTGTGAATGTATTATTATTAGTAATGAATTACGAAAACGTACACAAATTTGAGCGAAATAAAATTTATTTATGGTGGCTATCGCATGTGGAAAAATATTTATTGCAATAAATATATTAAAATCTAGACTTATTGTAAGTAAGATTAAATCGACTCACTTTTAATAGAAATCCAAGTGCCTCCAGCAAAATTCACTACTTTTATATTTCATAGTCGGCAACGATGTTGCACGCACATACGGAAAACTTGTGCAATTATGCACTCACTCGAAGTTTAGTACTAGCTACTTCAGAGGTCAAGCCACGAATTAACGTAGACTCAACGACAATAGATGCTAGGGAGGTACCGCATATTTGTTGTAATGGGGGTATAACTCAGAAAGTGAAAGCGCAAAATACCAGCAACTTGAAAATGTTGCTGGTGCAGATTCACACCAGTGTACGTGGAGAGAGTTATAATTGTTATAAATAAATTCTATGCCAGAATTATAAAAAATCGGGACAGTATACATAGCATAAACATTAAATAATTTTGTTTTAAGATTTATTCATAGGATTTCAATAACTGACAACTCAAAATACCATTTAAAATAATATTTATTAAACACAAGCAGACAGGTCTTTCACGTTCAATTACAATTCCAAACGTGTCCAAGAAACTATTTCACTTTGCTTTTTATTAAATAAAGGCGTAACTTTCAACTAATTATAGATTTTAAAGGCACATTAGGAAACCGTTAACTAAAATAGTTAATAATTTATTATTTATATGTTAGCTTTAATATTTTTTAATTCTGGACATATACGCGCGCGCAAACACAACGTTGATGCTGCGTGTAGTTTTGAACTATTTACTGTTACAATATGCGCTATGTAATATTATGTATAATGTGTACAATAATGTATATGTAAAAATACAAAATTTTGAAAAACGAGTTTTTGCGATATATCGCTTTAATGGATGCGAATGTTAAGTCTGAACTAACTTTAACCGAAAATGTTCTAATACGGAATTAAAAAAAAATTGTTTAGAATTTTTATTTTTTGTACATACTTATAAAGAACTGTCGATTATACAGTTTTCATTATAAAACTTAATTTTATAATAATTATTACTTAGCTTTTAAGCTAAAAGAAGCCTATAATATTTAAAATTCAGAAATTAAAGTAAAGCAAGAATAAAACTTGTTTTTTTTTATTAGTAAAAAAAATACAGTAATATTGTCTCCTAAATAATCATGTTCACCAAAGGAATATATAATCGTTTGTTTATTTAATAGTTATAATTTGACAAAAAATTTTTAGGTTGATTTTGACTGCTTAGTTTCTGACAAGCCCTGAGTAAAAAAAGTTTTTAATTGTATTTTTTTAAATTCAAATCAAAAATTAAAAAAAAAAGCATTGCCACGATTATTTTTTTTGCGGAAAATATGCGCAAACTGTGTATGACTTTTTTTTCGAGAAAAACTTCTTGTGTGCTCTTTTTTGGTCAGATGTGGTTGAAGCTTGCCGTGCTTGGCATAGCTTTGGAGGATTGACGTTTTGTAGCGAGATTTATCTTTAGAATATTATTTCAAAGCGATTGCAGGGATTACAAGAGAATATACGGGATTACACAAAAGTTGCAGCGGTTACATGAATTTATTTGGGATGACTTAAATGAGTGAAAAGCAAATTACTACAGTGGTGCATATCCACGAGGATATTTTTGTAAGTACGCTTTTTCATCATTGTTAAGTTTCCTAGGCAGATGACTGTTGTTGATGTTTATTGCCATCATTTCATGAGTATGATATGAAATTATTCTACGGATTCTACCTTCAGCTCGGTATCCAACGATCTCACCAAGATGATTTACTTGTACACGATATAGTATGTCGCATCGTATGGGACCAGTGCGTTGCTCTGTTTGCCCTATCCACCCGCCGACTATATGATATAGAAGAGAATGCTGTTGAGGAAATTTAAAAGTTCTCCATTCTAATTTTTCCCGTAGACTTTCAGGAACTCGTAATGGAGAAGAAGGAGTTTGACTGGTTCCAGGACTTGATTGCGAACCTAATTCTGGAAGAGGAAATAAAAATGGATCAATGTAACCCCTTAAGTTAAGTTTTCATTAGAACGATATAAAAAGGCTGGAAATATCTTAAAAAGAGTGTACACCTCTCCTTCGCGTTCAGTTGTTGTATAGCTCCAGGTCCTACGATTATAACAGGAATGAATAATAAGCAGAAATCTTTTTTTAAATTGAGGGCACTGATAGGATCGCAAGTTAGAAGGTCGAAAAGTGGACGAAATTTTATACTGTGGCAAAAGACTGCAGTGAAAGAAGCTAGGCGGGCTGAGATATATCAAACGTTAAAAACTTGAGAAAGTGGTGTGGTTGTGCCGTTTTGGGACACCAGTCATATCAAACTATGAGAGTATCCACACTAAGCTGTGAATTCCATTTAATTATCTCGCATTTGCATCGTTCTAAGAATTGATGTCGCGGCGGTTTTGTGAGGTCTATCAAGCTAGCACCTCCACAAACGAAATTCCCAAATTTCTTTATGTCAGAATTTTGGGCTTTTGTTGGGCTGCATTTTCGATTTTTGGGCTCCGCTACTTTTTGTGAAAATTAAAATTTTGAGTGTAGGTGCTGACTTGAATCAAGCCAGCACCTCCACTATATAAAAATTAAAAGAAAAAAAAATTAAACACGTCAGAATTTTGGGATTTTTTTGGGCTCTTAAATGCACCAACAAGCAATTTCCAAAAACCACACCTACAAAATATAAATATAAAATCAAGCCTTCTCTACCACGTATATACAACTTTGTCAAAAAATAATATTTTTGAGAATTTTCTAGTGTTAATGTAGTTTCTGATTTTTGGGCTCCTCGAAAATATCCACTCCGATTTTTGGGCTTCAACACTTAACTTATAAAATCAAACCTTCTCTACCATGTATATATGACTTTGTCAAAAAATAATATTTTTGAGAATTTTCTAGTGTTAAAGTAGTCTCTGATTTTTGGGTTCCTCGAAAATATCCACTCCGATTTTTGGGCTTTAACTCTTAACTTATAAAATCAACCCTTCTCTACCATGTATAAATACTTGGTCAAGAAATAATATTTTTGAGAATTTTCTAGTGTAAATGTATTCTTTGATTTTTGGACTCCTCGAAAATACCCACTCTGATGTTTGGGCTTCAACCCTTAACGTATAACACCAACCCTTCTCTACCACGTATATAAAACTTTGTCAAAAAATAATATTTTTGAGAATTTTCTAGTGTCAATGTAGTCTCTAATTTTTGGGCTCCTCCAAAATATCCACTCCGATTTTTGGGCTTCAACCCTTAACGTATAAAACCAACCCTTCTCTCCCACGTATATATGACTTTGTTAAAAAATAATATTTTTGAGAATTTTCTAGTGTTAAAGTAGTCTCTGATTTTTGGGCTTCAACCCTTAACTTATAAAATCAACCCTTCTCTACCATATATATATATATATATATGACTTTGTCAAAAATTAATATTTTTGAGAATTTTCCAGTGTCAGTAGAGTTTATGATAATTGGGCTTCTTAAAAATACCTACTCCGATTTTTGGTCCCCAACACTTGACGTTAAAAAACAGGCCATTTTTAACAATCAAACATAATTTTATGCAAACCAATCTTTTTCGGAATATTACAGTGTTACTATAGTCTCTGATATTTTTCGAATTTTACGGTTCAAATGGAGTCTCTGATTTTTGGGGTGTTCAAAAATGCCAACAACAAGCTTTAAGTTTTTATTAAGTTGACGTTTTTTTACACAGGGGTGGTTTTTCTAATATAATGTTAAGTGCATTTGAGACTAAAAATGAGCAAAAAATCTAGTGCGTTTTGGATTTTGCAAATTTTACTTTTTGCAAGGGGGTGGTTTTTTGAAAATTGGGGTAGTTTTTAAATTTTTTTTCATGCATTTTAGAGCCCAAAATTCTCGTGTTCTTTGTTTTTTCTCATTTTAATTTTTTACATAGGGGTGATTTTATATATTGTAGGTTTGATTTTTGGAAAGTGGTTACTGGTGTGCTTAAGAGCCCAATAAAAGCCCAAAATTCTGACGTGTTTAATTTTTTTTTCTTTTAATTTTTATATAGTGGAGGTGCTGGCTTGATTCAAGTCAGCACCTCCACTCAAAATTTGAATTTTCACAAAAAGTAGCGGAGCTCAAAAATCGGCTATACAGCCCAAAAAATCCCAAAAAAGCCCAAAAAAAGCCCAAAATTCTGACATAAAGAAATTTGGGAATTTCGTTTGTGGAGGTGCTAGCTTGTTAGACCTGGTTTTGTGATGGAGAAGCCGCTGGACCGAGGAAGAAAGCAGTGACTTTAGGTTAAGGTCGCTTCGGACCATGCTTGATGCCGCCCTTAAATGGGAATTTTTAGTGTAAATTGGCATATGAAATCGACTTAATGTTTTGAATAGCCTCTGTATCTACAAGTACGGCTGCTGTTCCAAGTGGCAGATTTTAGCCGCGCGTTGCAGCATAAAAAAATAAAGAAAAATCAGAAATCAAGTTTTGCGTTCCAAGTATGCAAGATAAAAAATAATTTTTTATGGATGTTCTTATTTTGGGAAAAATTATTAATTTAAATTTAAAACAAAGTTATTGAAAAAGAGTTTCGCTTAGACTGGCTAATAATTAGAATATTTTTATAGGACTCATACTAGTGTTTGATGCAACAGCCTCCTTTTAAAACATTTTAGAACTTATTTTTCTCGTATTTTTTAATTAAACTCGCGGTCTCAAAATTAATTGCGATATAGCAGTTTCTCTAATTTATTGGCAATCAAATAGATAGAGACCGTGGTCGTATTCTAATATCAAACACTGACATTAGGCCTCTTAAAATATTTGATTTAATTATGAGCCAGTCTAACCGAAACTCTGTATCAAGAACCCTGTTTTCAATTTCAATTTTAATACGAGTATAGAAATTTGTCACGTGCTAAACAAACGTTCTCACGTTCTCAGCAAGAGTTCTTCCGTATGGACGATTATCCCGCTTGTCCAATAAAATAGTTTTGTTGTCTCAAAAAAAGCATTGCTTGGACATCTAGAGCTTGGACAATAAAACGATTTTGTGTTAACAACAGTTTGAGCGGGCCAACAAAAACAGCCAAATAAAATAGACTTGTTGTGCATACTAATTTTTTTTTCTTAGTGCATTTTCACTGCATACAATGAAAAAAGTTTAGATTCGAGCTAGTAGCATCGATGTAGGCTGATATCGACGCCTTCATTTAATGTAAGGCTCATATTCAGCGCTGTCATTAGAAAGAATCATTTGATCTTGGGGAAAAGGTGTAAAATACAATTAACTGATTGAAATAGTCCGGCCACTGGAAAGCTAGTCAGAGCTATGTCGATTATTGTTTTCTGAAATTTTAAATTAAATATAGAACTTGGCCAGCGTAGCAATTAATGAATTGAATCTAATATTTTTATGCAGATGAATATAATTAAAATGGTTTTTAACTAATTATTAAATGTAAGTATAAATCTTAATTTGACTTGATCCGAGTAAAAGTCATTGTTCACGCTTAGCAGTTGACAGCATAACCACATATCGAGAAAGTAAACTTAACCTGCAATAAACAGGCAACAAAATCATTATTTTAAATTTCGCGCACTTCCCGATTCAAAAAGAAGCTGTCTGCCAACTTAGGCAATGCCACACCGTCTTCTTCATATTTTACCTCGGTATACTTTGCTAAAATTAAGCTCAAATACCCTGGAAGCTATTACAAATGAGCAGTAATTTAAATTTCACACGATATTTTCTGTCTCCAAAATGGTTTTCCTAACAATATTTAACGTGTTTTAAAGCAAAAAATAACCATTTTTGGAACCCGCGAAAGTCCTTTCCATAACATCCCATGTTTTTTTACACGACTTCAAACACTGATAATGGAAATTTTAACCTGGAAAGAGCCCCTGAGAAAAAAATCTTGTGGAAGAGGACATATTTTTTCGTCAAAAAAACTAATTTTTATGAAGAGAGGTTAGGGTGTGAGGAGTCAGGATATGGTTACTCGCATATGCAGACTACATAGTGCTGCTAGCAAAGAGCGAAGAGGCTTTAAAGGAAATGATGAAAAGGTTGAGAAGATACTTTGACAAAAATAGGTTAGAGTTAAATGCGGACAAGTCGAAGGTTATGGTATTCAGGAAAGGAGGTCATAGAGATCAGGCAGGGGAGTGAAAGTGAAAGGGAAAACCGGTACAGGAGGTGAAAGAGTTTGTGTACCTGGGCTTCCTGTTTTCGAGGAATGGGGGAGTGGAATGGAGGAAAGGAGGAGGGTTGAGATCAGGGAGGGGAGTGGAAGTAGAAGGGTACCGTAGAAGTAGAAGCAATATAGGAGGTGAAAGAGTTTGTGTACCTGCGGTTCCTGTTTCGGAGGAAAAGGGGAGTGGATTGTCATATAAAATAAAATAGAGAGTGAGGTGGAGGGTAAATAGGATAAAGGAGAGGTATGTCAAGTGAATGCTAGGGTTGGCAATGAATACGCCGAAATATATTGTCAGGTGGGAGACAGGAAGAACGAGTTTAGGGATTATAAACGGGAGTCGAGCGTGTAAAAATGAGGAGAAATTTTTGGAAGAGGGAGGAAGTAAACTGGTGAGAGAGTGATGGTGGGAGCAGGAGAACAGACGTAGGGGTGGGAAGGTGGAAATGTAACGGTATTTTATAACCAATAGATTGTATATGGATGAAGTGAGAAGGATGTACGAAGAAGGAAGGATAGTATATGAGGTGGTAAAAAGAAACGGCATGAATAGAGAGAAGGAAGTAGAGGAGGCGAGAACAAGAGAGTCAAGGTTCAACGGGAACTATGTGTGCATTATGCCCAGGGAGAGAGCGCAATATTTTTATGAGAAATGAGAGCAAGGAAGTCAGGAACTTACAGCGAGAATGAGATACAGATGCATGGAGGATTATGATAGGTTCTGGCCTTCTGGAGAGAACAGGATATGTGAATTGTGCGGCAAGGAGGATGCAACAGTGGCGTACTGGTTAAAGGAGTGCCAATACGTGGAAATAGTGGGATAAGCATGTTGGAATTGTTGCATTAAAGGGGGGACAAAAGGGCAGTAGCATGGCTGAAGGGGGTGTTGGGTAAGCGCGAGAAGAAGAGAAGGAAGGAGGAAGAGGAATGGAGAAGAAAAGAGTGTAAATAGGAGAGGAAGTAGGTATAAAAAATGGAAAATATTGTAAATAGAAGACAAGTATCAGGTGTTAGCCGCAAAGACAGAGGCTGGCAATGCGAGAAAATAGCGACATGAGCGCGAGGCGAGCCGAGGTGAAGTGAGGAAGGCTAGGCTACAAAAGCGAGCGGCTTAGTGAAAATGTATGGATGGATGTTAGTTTTAAGAAGTGGTTGTGAGAAAATTCTGTAGAAAATAGAATAGATTCCCTTCCTTGATCCACATAATTTAATAGTTTTCTTAAATCATAAAATTGTTCTTCATGAAGTATTCCGGACATCGAGGGGGCACTACATAATGCTCTATAAGGTAGAAGCGCTCATACCAGGTGTATACATATGAAACCGGTATTGCCATTTAGCGGCCAGTAGGCACACTTGTAGGCACTGTCGGAACTTACCATTTGTGCTAATTGGCGTA
>NC_046657.1:78973832-78976645 GCF_010883055.1 Belonocnema kinseyi | reverse complement strand
CAGCGAACAGCGCTTCACTTCTTACGAAAATGTTGGAAAATGGCTCGATGACTGGTTTGCTTCAAAAAACGAAGACTTTTTTTGGAAAGTTATCCATAAATTCCCTGAGAGGTTTTTTTCTGGAAAAAATACCGGTTTCATATGTATACACCTGGTAAATGATTGAACTTCATTTACAGGTTAGCTCGTATGAATATATAAATATAATTATGAAAATGAGAAGAATATATTTATTAATTAATTTTCCAGCTACTCATTAACTTCTTTTCTAGGCGCTCCAAAAATCCGGTATAAAAAGAACGAAGGTAATTATCTTAAATCAATAAGACCACGACTTACGTTGATGGGTGCAAATAAGAAGTGGCAATGCGCAACATTCGCAATATAATTTTTATATCCTAGGTTTTGTATTTCTATTGCTTTTATTTAGTATTAAATGTCAACAAAAGAACTAGACTAGATAAGGTAACTATGTAAATAAATCAACATATCTGTGATCTCTAATGTTTACAAATTTCAATGACGGCATAATCATACAAAACATATGCTACAAATGATGACAATATTTAGCTATTTGGTTCCTACCTACTATAAGTTTTTACTTTCTACTATTTTTATTTCATAAATAATAAAAGATCAAGAAAAAATATGTTTTAAATGTTTTAAATTTATAATATAGCTTATGTAACGAAAGTAGGTTCTCTTTGCTTTCTGACCGAGATTTGGAGCAGAAAAGTCGTTCATTGTTAGTGTTGGGTTACGTTATCGTCCTAAGACGCCGAGAAAATCGACGAAAACTATTCGAATCTTTATTCGCGTGAATCGCCAATTTTAATTCATTTTCTGCAGGTTTTGTTTTCGTTCTTGACCAAGTTGCACATAAACTTTTCATTTTTCCAAAAATTATATGGTTAAAAATTCTAATTAATTATCTGAAATAAAGATAGCGGTGTTGATTGGGTTGCTAAAACTCAGAAAACGCTGTAACGAGCAGTTACGGCTATTTTGGAATCACGAACCTCAGAAATAGGCCCGCCGTGGTTTGAAAAAATGCCGTTTACGGCAAAAGAATTTCGCAGCTAAAAATAAAAGCAGTTACCGCGTTGCTCGAATTACAGACCTCTTTTTATGGGGTTCGATGATTCTGAAGAATGCTGTAAGCGCGTACGGACCTCTGCGGAATCACGAAGGCTCGAGATCACCGCCCAATATTTTGGTTAAGTCTGTAACTGCCGGTCGCGGCTTTTTTCGATTTTTTCTGTGACGTATTCAGCTGTCCATGATTTGAGCCTGCACTTAACGGTCAGTTACGCACTCTTCCCAATCATGACTTGCTAAATATTGCAGTTAAAGGCGTTTTTCCAAAATGTAGCAACAATTTTTTTAAAAGTTATTAACAATTAAAAAGAATTATTATAATAATGAGGTGCATCTTTTTATTACGATTCCAACGATATAAAATACTCATTTTTCGATTATTTACAGTTAACGGTGTTTTCTCAAATCACGACAGACATGCTATAAGAAGGCGAGGGGGATGAAGAACGACACCACTCGAGTGGCCACACTAAGCTCTATGCTATTTCGATACCTTTTGTTTCTTGGGCATGCCTGCAAAGGCTCCAAGCCGTTTTGAAATTTATTTGGTATTTTTCGGGTACGGTGCTCCGGCTCCGGGACCTTGGTGTTATATCTTGGCATGCCTACAAATGCTCCAAGCCATTTTGATATTTATTTTTCTATTACTTGGGTACGATGTTCAGGCTCCGAGACCTTGTGATATTTATTACTTCTTGGGTACGTTGTACAGGCTCCGAGACCATTTTGACATTTACTTAGCCTCTTGGGTCGCAACTAATTAATTGATTGACATAGAATTTCAACCAGTTAGGTCACTTTTTAGAAGTTACGGTTTTTGACCTCAAAATCGTACTTCGCTATTAAAAAAAACCGCACAGACTTTCAAAGAAATTAATATTTTGAACTTTCAAATGTTGACCCAAAATTCGTATCTTAAGACGTGATGAACGACTTTCTACTGACTTTCATGGAAATGGGTGAGAATTGTGCCCGAACGCAATAGTCTAAAACCTATTAACTAAAAGAATGGAATCAGGAGCGAATCTAAAAAAAGATTAATGAGCAATTTTATTTAGATGAATATATAAAAAAATTTCATTATTTTCTTTTATTCGAAAAAAAAAAATTACAAACACAGTTTAGGGATATTTTTTTAAAGAATAATTTTTGTAAATTATTCTCCTTGAAAAAAGTTGATGAAGTCGTTCAATCCTACCTCTCCTGTACATTCTGCCCCATAATTTCCCAACATCTTATTAAGATGCTAGGCTGAAATTAACATGCACAGCTCGCGATGTGCAGATAAACGCTATTGACATCTGTCGGTCGCTAAATGAAGCTTAAAGCTACTGTCGATTTTTGCCATATGTGGACTGGTAGACAAATCGTTATGGAGTTTTCCTCAACGATTATTAATAATAATGATGTCAGTTGTTCGTACAGATTAAAATGGATAATAAAAAAGTATCCGTTTTCAATGAATACCTTAGAAGTAGAGAACATTTTGTTGCATGGCCACGTGAACGACTAATAACGTGTATTTTTTCCATATGCCAGAAAGTTTCTCGTGAACGTGGCACGTAAAAATACATAAAAAATGTATATTAATTTGGTTTCGAATTATATTACCTATAATAAATACACATTGCGGATTCTACCGGAAGAAATTCTGATTAATTTCCTTCGCATTTTGTACAATCTCGAAAATAAGTGAAGCAAAAGGCTATAAAATG
>NC_046657.1:78964675-78973732 GCF_010883055.1 Belonocnema kinseyi | reverse complement strand
ATGCATATATAATAGTTATCAATAAAATTAAAGATGACCACTAACGTGAAGACCTGCGTAGCAGCAGCTCTCATTTTTCCGAGTTAAAGAAAATTGGTTAACAAACTAAATAATAATCTGGCGAATTATTCGAGTATTTATACTGTCGTTATTATCTGATGAATACCAGCCATATTTAATCTTACCTTCCTGAGATATTTGTATTATATTACTTCGTAACAAGGAGAGCAGGCTAATTACCAAATCGTGAGAAATTATGTCGCAATTTATAATATTATCTATCACGTTCTGATGTAACCTTTTTTAACATGATGCTAAAATTTGTTTTACGAAATACCTTGAATTACAGTGAACCCCATCAATAATCCACCCTTCTATAGCCCCTCCGAGAATATTTGGAAAGGCTAATATTTTTTTTCCAACGACTTAGACATTGTTCAGACAATTTTTACACTAGTTAAAATGTTTTATTGTATCAGAAGGATGTTTCGCAACGCAAATGGAATTTTCTCTTTAATATAAGGTTCAGAAGATTTTCATCGATCTGAAAAAGAATCTTTTGCAGCAAGCATTATCCTTTTGCGACAGTTTTTATTAATTTTTTCATTCAAATACAGTGTTCTTCATAAATGCCTTCCCACTGCGCACACAAGTCCTAAATTTTTACCCAAAATACGTCTTTTTGCGGATGTCTTGTGATTGTTCTGAGGACCTTTTTAACACATAAAAGGATCCAGAGGAAGTGTTAAAGATGTCGAGTCAACTATGTGCTGTTTTCTAAGAACGTCTTTAGCATATCCTGGTGGCCACTTGATTACATTAAGTTTGTTTTTTGTTTCTAAAATAAATGATAAGTCTATTCCACCACCATTAAAGTGAGCGTTAAGATAGCCCTTTACCATGCCGTCAAGCTAATGAAAGTTAATTAGTTCCAGACTTCACCGCACAGTCAGTTAATCAGTTCGACAAATGGCCACTGAATGAAGTACAATGTATTCAATTAATTTACTGTAGACCGTCATACCAAATCCCCAATCACAGCTTAAACAGATGATTCCCATATCAATCGTATGTTTTCAACTACAATAATTAACTATCAGTATATGCATCGCAAAGTGTTACGAATGTAAATCTTCGTACACTTAAAACCATAGAAAAAGCAACCGAAATTCCTTTTCTCAACACAAATAAAAATAAAATGTAAATAACGAAGCAAAGAAAGATTTGGTTTCCAAAGAATCTAAGGATGGATATGAGCGGGCCTTCAAGGAATTTGACAGAAGGAGAAAACAAAACAGAAGAATGTTTGGTCAGTGATTATAATCATTATCAGAAATCATTCACTTCATAGGATGTTCGCGTACCATTTCGATAAAGGGAACGCTCAAACGCTCAATTTTCAGGGGGCTCGAACGACTCATACTGTTTGGTGGTTTCCAATAAAATAACTAACATCTTCATCATCCAGATATTACTACCACGTTTTAAAAAAATTTGCATTTGTTAAAAAAACCTATTTATTTAAACTATTTTGGTCTGAAAGAAATATTTGAAATTGATGTTCTTTCTAATTTCAAAGGTCACTTTTCATTGTTTTAAACAAACTTTGTATGTTAAAAAAAATGATCAAATCGTTTACATAGTTTAATATAGATTAATTGTACATTTTGATGAATATCTGATGAACAAATTCTGATTTTTTTTATCAAATTGCATGTGGCGCTTATTGTTAAATATTTAAATTTTATACAAATTCTTTAAATGATTAATATTCTTCGAACTATTTTTTCACATTGGTTATGAAAAGTTCACTTTTAAGTAACATTTTATTCTATAAAAATTTCGTTTATCTTTGTCGATCTGAAATATTTTATTAATTTTTTGTCTTTAAATTACCGTAAATGCAGGCTAGTGAGTATTAGGATGCTGTAAACTAAAAGTAAGTCATTTTCTATCAAGTTTTTTTTTCTTGCTCAATTTAGAATAAATTGTTTTAACAAACAATAGTTGATTTAGGAATTTCCACAACATTTAAATACTCAGCGATAAGTGATATATTCAACCTTTGAAAGAAAGTTTCAACAATTGAAGATTAGTTTTAAATTCTTGAAAATATTGCACTTTGGGAATGAGAATAAATAAGCGAAGAAAATAACTCATATCAGTAAGTTTTTCGCAAACTTGCTGATTTTAGGTTTAGGGGAAAATTTCGGGCTTAAAAAAAGGAAGTTTAGGAGTCAAAATTTGAAGTAAATTTGCGAAAATATCGCATTGGAGAATCCCTGAAAAATTCGTTTGAACGCTCTCAATCATTGGAACCCTCTTGTGTACACTTTACTACACCTTGTAACATAATTTATCCTTTTCGACGTTATTTATTTTTTTTAAACATAATTTATTCTTTTGAGACATTCTTTTACTTTTTAAACATTGACTTTTTAAGTGAAATTTGATTCTTTATAACAAATTATTTAATGATTTATATCATTTTACTGTGTCGCTAAATTTGCATCAGCACCACTCCAGATAGAGTATTAAATATGAAAGTAAAGATTTAATTAGACTGTAATTATAAATCAATTTTTGATTTTTTTCTGATGATAAAAATGGAGATGTGAGATCACAGAAGCGAAAGGAGAATTTTTGTTTTAGAAATCAAAGTAGCTTTTCCTCAAGCTTTAAATTAAAATCTTATGCCTAATTATTCAAGATATTTTTATAACTAAGAAATCTCTCTGTTTAATCCTTAGCGTCTAACCATGACTATTTTAATTTTGACTGTCCAGGATTTAATCTTTTAATTTTAATTGTTGTTACTATTTTTTAAGCTTAATGCAATTTCCAAATTGTTATGGATTTTTGATCACATGCTAGAATTGAATCCGATCTTCCCAGAATTTAAAACTCCACATATTTAACCCTCTTACCGTACACTTCATTCCAGCACCTATGTACCGTACACAGGTGCAAATGCTGGAATTGCAATTAACAAAAAAAAACATTTTGTTATAAAAAAAAACTGTTTTGAAAAAGGATTGCTTTTGAAAAAATGATTTTTCCTTTTGAAAAATCGTATTTTTTGCTTTTCAATAACATTCAACGAAACCAACGCTATTTATTAGCTAAAATTTTGTATTTCAAGAAAAAAAATATAAAAGTAATATAATTATACTAAGTGTTTTTCCCATGCCCCTGAAGTTCCTATATACTTCCAAAGAGGGAATTTCGTGCTTTCAGAGTGGACAAGTAAAAGTAAATATATTAAATGACAAGAAATACCATAAAACCATTTATTTAATAAAAATTATGTAAAAACTTAAAAAATACAAGGAAATACTTATTTCTCGGCAAAACGTTCGCATTCACAAGTCAATATATCGACTATATGGTACGATTACGGCTTTTAAATTTAAAAAATCTGAAAGGTGAGATGTATTAGAATTTTAAAAAATTTTTCAAATTTCATGAATGTCAGTATATGGTTTTTTCTAATAGCAGAATACGCATTTAAGATGTAAACTTTACTTACACAACATGAAATTTATTCAATTTTTCCTCCACGAACGGAATATTTTTTATTAATTACAACAAGAGCACTAGTTTTTACTTTAGAGAATCTTTACTGTACATTTGCAAACTTTAATGTGAGTTATTTAAGTTTAAAAAACTGCAGTATATTAATGAACATTTCACAGGTGACAAATTATAACAATAATGACAAAAATTAGTCTTTTCATGGATATATCCTAATCATGCTCAAAAGTTGGCCAAAGATCCATAACCAAATATTCTTCGTGGATGTATATATGTAGAATGAAACTTTTTGTAATATTCACATGATGTAATGACTGAACTGTAAAATCTTCATTGTAATTATCATCATTTGGTTCCCCAATATTACGGGCAATAAAACTGAAGATATTTTGTTATTATCTAAACTTCCTTTTTGAGAACAATTCAAATATATTTAACAAATATAATATATAAAATATAGAAAATAGAGGTATATGAAAGTTTAGCAAAAGTTCCCGCAAGTAAATAAATTTCAAAAGAAAAAAATGTATAATAAGGTGAAGAAACCAGTTAGGGACATGAGACCATTTAGTGATACCCTGGATGAACTTCTCTATTTATTGGAAAATTTAATTGAAATGGAAATTCAAATAAAAGCTTAGTGAAAAGTAGCATGCTTCAATATTAAATTTCATATAAATATCTTCATGGAATAATGTTCAAAGAGTGTATCATCACGGCGCGCATCTCGCGGTTACACTATTAAAAGTAGGGAGAGCGTTCAACAAGTACAAGTGAGTCGGTGTATTTTTTTTAATAAGTCTCAATATAACGTCTAAAATTTGAGTAAGCAAATTCGTGGATCGGTGAGAAGGTGCCTTAACATTAAAGGTTTGTATAATGATTCATTATAAGTAATAATATTAAACGGTCCGAGAATTTGTAAAGGTACAGATTAGATACAGGATAAAGAAAATGTATTTCAAGGAGAGTTAGTCGTGCTTGGAGTGAAAAAATAACCATCATTGCGGTTAACTTTCATGCTTTTTTTACGTGTCTCCAACTTGGATGGTCATTCTGTTTGCAAAAGTATTTGAAAGGTGTGTTGTTAGCGTCACAGCTTAGTGACTCGCTTAGAGGTTAGATTGTCCGGGAGCATAACCGTACGTGCACTCATGGACAAGAGTGCTTGTACAAGAGTGAAAAGCTAAATCTTGTACTCTTGTAAACCAACAATGCCAAGAATATATCTATTAAGGCTCATTTGGCTCGTAATTGCATAAGCTTTACAAAGGTTTAAAAAAAAGTATCTCGCTCTGCTTTTGATTGCTGATTGCAAATTTAACTATTTTTCAGATATTTACTTCGCCTTATCGGCTACAAAACTTAAGTTTTTTTATAACCTCTAGAAAGGTGGTCATGGCGGCTATGATTGCACATGATGTGCCAATTACAGTCGTAGAATAGACAATCCACATATTGTGCAACAGAAACGTAACAGCGACTAATTGTGATGCGATTTTATTTGGAACTGTTGACTCTGGGTGTCCGCAGGAGAGCACTTTATCGATTCTGCTGCAGTGCTTAAGGTGGGTGATTTGCTTAATTTACTCCCGTGTCAATGCTAACACATTGTAGGATACGCGGACTATAATCTGGTCACCGTACGTGGCCAGAATCTCAATGCGCTCTTAGGTGTGATTCATCAAGTACTGGGGACAGTGAATTCTCGGTGCAAGAGGACCAGATTAGCGGTAAATCTGGGTAATACGGACACGGTTGTATTCACCAGACGGTAGAAGTAGGGAACCACAAGTACACTGAACTTATGAGGACAACAGATGGAATTCAAAGAACGAGCTAAATATCTAGGTGTTATCGTATATAAGAAGCTGTTATGGTAACAGGATCTAGAAAAGCAGTGATAGAAGCTAGTAAAAACTCTATGGCTCTGTAGAAGAATCACAGGAAATAGCTGGGACTTAAAGTCGGAGGCACTTATGTCGATCTACACATATAGCAGGGTCGAACTTTCTACTGTCAAGTCTCTACTGTAAAGAATCAGAGGTCTGGTTCTAAGAGGTGTCACTGATGCCATGAAGTCGACACATAAGTTGTCATTGGGGGTACTTATACGGTTAGGGCCCCTTCATCTGAACATCAAGGCCGTGTATACAAATGCAGCCTGGAGAATAAATGTGGTAAATGGCACAAGAATCTTGACGCTAGTGCGAATCATAACTCATATCGCGAGTAGGCCGACCATGAGCCTGCTCAGGGACAAAACGCTTATTCTTTATCTCTTCGAAAAGAAGTATTGTGTTAGCCTATTAATGAAAGAAGAATGAGTTTATGGTGAGGCACACCTATTCAGCAATGGGTACATCCGGTTTGAGGTGGCTCTAGGAACAAAGAGAAAGTGAGAGCTTATACGTAGCAGCATCAAAGGCGATGCGATCTCGGATAGGCTTGTAGAATTAGTAGCGTGAGAAAACTTGACTGGTCCCGAATCAGCTTTAGGCATTTCAAATTGGTTATTTACCGAAGAAATTAACAATTAGCTGACCGAGAAACAACAAAAGGAGTGAAGATTGACCGCTGGCTGCAGGCAAGTAATGGGTGTAAATTAAGACTCTAACGGAGCGAAGAAAATATTCAAACTAGGGAGGAATGAAGTCAAAGTCCTAACAGAAATATTTGCAGAACATAGAAACCTGGGTTATCGCCAGTGTAAGATAGGGCTCGCAGATAGTACTTTGGTCGCCTGTGCGGAAAGGATGATGAAACAGCTATTCATATCCTTTGTCACTGACCTGCAATCTCGGTGCAACATCTTACACTCACTAGAAGTAACTGCTTTAGTGAGTTACACTTATCGGCCAGTACCTTGGCTGCTATTCTTCTCGTTTGCAGAGAGCTTGGAGGTCACACTCAGACCTACAAGGGCACGCAACGGGATCACTCAAGCATCAGGGGCTTTTGTGGTTTCAACTTAAAAATAATAAGTTGTCTTGAACAGACGGGATTTTAGAAAATAATTTTGATTTTTATTCGGAACAAGAAATGTTTGAACAACAATTCGAATTCAAATCTGAAAGGAGTAATTATCCAAATAAATAATAATTCTGATTTAGTACCCGAACTTTGAAAAAAACTACAATTCTGAATTGCATGAATAAATTTTAGAGAAAAATTATAATTGTGATTTCGAATAATGAATTTTTGCAACAAAAAGCTACAGCTCCAATATTAAAAAATTAATTTTCAAAAAAAATTATGTTTATAATATGTAAGAGAAAATGCTTGAAAAGAATGATAATCCTGACTTATAACAGGAAGTTTCAGAAAATTGTAATTGTGGGTTATAACAAGAAAAATTCAAAAATAAGAACAATCTGAATTTGGAATTTTTAAAAAGAATTATCATTCTAATTTGGAAGAGGAAATTTACATATGCAAATCTTAATTCTAATCCAAAATAAGGAATTTTCATCAAAGAATTATAATTCTGATCTGAAACAAAGAATTTTCAAACAAAAATATAATTCTGAGGCTAAGTTTAAGTAACTGTGAGGATTTTGAAAAGTTTTATTTTCCTGAATTTAAGATAATAGTTTTAATTTACAAAGATTCAAAGAGAGCCCACTCATTATCGTCTCCAATAATTTATCCTCAATTAACGTTGAGAGAAGGACCTCCGAAATATTTAACATTGTCAAGAATACCACTTGCTTTTTTCAGAATTATAGCGCAATTAAGGTTAATAGATTAGTTCATACGTAGACCTCGTTTAAATGTCGATAGTTGTTGTATCAACTGTCATGAGAATAGTTTTAATACAGAACCTGTGTACCATCTCTTAGCAGAATGTCAATTTTTTTTTAACTGCAAGATTTTCATGTGTAGGCAAAATTAGGGATCTGTGTGAAATAAGGAATCCTTGGCTGAGTACTTTAAATAATCATGATCAAAATTCTATTAAAAAATTATTATTATTGTTAGTATGTTTCACGAATGATAATTATAATAATTATACAGTTAAAGTTTTTTTTTTATTTGCTTTCGTATTATGTACGGCTTAGCTTATCTGGGGTAATATTTACCATCAACCTTTGATTTTAGTTTCTACTTTTATTTATTAGAACAACATTTAGTTTATAAATTAACTGGAGCCTACTATGCATAAGATTGTTCTTAAAAAAATAAAGCACTATGAGCAATTTCAGTTCCTTCTTAGAGATATATGTTATAAATATAACATATATCTTTAACTTCATAAAATTGTAGTTCTCAATGTCTCGATCAAAAGTGTTATGGGCACAAAATCCGAAAATGGACAGTTTTCGAGTTATAGAGGGTTAAACATCCAACCCTTTTAAGACACATGACCAAATATCTCGAAAACTGCAGCTCTGCGAAAAAAATGTTCCCTATGAAAGTTATTGGGCTCTAACGGAGAAATGCAAAGAAAGTCATGGCCTTAAGACACAGGCCATTTTCCAAGGCCATTCAAAGTGAACTTGCCATTCATTGGTAATATTTTGCCAATAAAGACAAGATATGAAGAGGAAATCAATATAGAACCCATAAAGGAAAGAAATGAGAATGACTTAGTCAACAGCCAGCCAATGAAGGCAAGTCATGAGTGCGATTTATTCATTATCTAGTCAATGAAGGCAAGACATGAGCGAGATTTAGTCATTATCTAGCCAATGAAGGCAACATTTGTCCAGAATGTTGTCAATATTTAACCAATGAGGCATGAAATGAGCTTGATTTAGGCAATATCCAGCCAATGAAGGCAAGACGTGAGCACTTATGACTTGCCTTCATTGGCTGGCTGTTGACTAATTCATTCTCATTTCTTGCCTTTATAGGTTCTATATTGATTTCCTCTTTATATCTTGTCTTTATTGGTTGAATATTAGCAATAAATGACAAGTTCACATGGCATGACCTTGAAAAATGACCTGTGTCATAAGGCCATGACTTTCTTTGCATTTCCCCGTTAGAGCCCAATAACTTTCATAGAGAACATTTTTTTTCGCAAAGCTGCAGTTTTCGAAATATTTGGTAATGTTTCTTAAAAGGGTTGGATGTTTAACCCTCTATAACTCGAAAACTGTCCATTTTCAGACTTTGTGCCCTGTAACACTTTTGATCAAGACATTGAGTACTACAACTTTACGAAGTTTAATCAAAAACGACCGAAAGCCATTTCATGTACATTTGCTGCGAGGTCCTTTATTCCATCAAAACGTTGCAGATAGAAGAGAATCGACCAGGGAATGAAACAGCCCATTGTTACTTAAAATTGAATGAAGATTTCGAATTTAGTATTATGTGGAAGTAAAACTTTCAATATTTCTACATTCTTTCAAATTAAAAATGACTTCCCTCAACAATTGGGAGAACCATGTTTCTAATTTTTCATAAACTACGATTTACCAGGTGTATACATATGAAACCGGTATTTTTTCAAGAAAAAACACATTTATTTCAAGAGAATGATAACAAATATTTTATTCAAAGTATGCGCCCTCG